>NC_052509.1:63037742-63090242 GCF_014356525.2 Nilaparvata lugens
AAGGTCCGACGCTTACTGACTTGATGAGACTCTGAAATGGATTTTGGCAGGAAGCCAGAATATTTTATTTGACTAGGAAAGGTGGAGAAATTCTAATACCGCTGGGTCGAACGTCTTCTGAATTCAATGCAAATATCCTAGGAATTCAGACTTTTCAATGCTTATTCATCAGTTTTATTTGATCATTTTTTTCAATTTTCTATGTTACTTTGAGAATGTTGTGTCGTAGATAATCTTATGCATTAAAATTCGAGAATAAGGTCTCACATTATCATGAGTTTTATAAACATTTTTCAACATGTTTAGATACGTATATGATGTCATCTTCAATGTGACATAGAATCTTGTTGGTCAGGATGAAATTACTTTAAAAATTATAAAAAATCAATTATCTTGTTTAGAGGGTTTACGACGCAGAACCGAGGGTTTACTATAAGAATGAAATTGTCACTTTCAAAAAACAATATATGAAAATGCGGTATTACCTGTAAGAGCGATTGAGCGAGCAATCAGCACGTAACCGATGACATCTGAACGTCAACTGAAGATCTCTTGAAGAACGTCACAACAAGGTGGAAGGGTGAGGAGGGGTTAGGTACTGCTAGAGTCAATAGTCAATACACGCACTTGAAGTTTATGAGAATTTTAACCGTATCTCATTGAACATTGTGTTAGAAGTTATAGAACAATCTTCTCTAGTTCTAGTAAGCTTCAACAGTCTTCAACTAAAGATGGTCATAGTTACCTATAGATGGTCATAGTAACTAGAGATGGTCATATTATCTATTTATCTATTCATTCAGTTATTATTCAAAGTGGAAAGAATTTATCTCTCTATGGTTATTATGAATTAGGCAACTTGCAATGAGGAACCACTAGCTTGAGCCCAAGAAGGCTCCTATTCTTATTATGAAGTCGAAATGTAGCGATATTATGTGTCACTGTCACATAATTCAATTACACCACAATTACTTCAATTTCCTGTATCCAACGAGACTCAATCCAAAGAGATCATTTTGAATATTGTAATTTACTGACACATTACCACTTTTTGAGGGCTTACTTCCAATCATTTTAATTGTATTTGTATAGTACTTTAATAATAGAGTAACAATAGCATAAGTAGATATCCCATGGTATAGGGAGTTTATGACCTAACTTTTACTGTTATCTCAAGCCGATAGTCCACGTAGTTCTTTCCCGTGAAGCTGTGTGACGCTGGTACACTCTCACCCGGCCAAAACAGTAAAAATCGACAATAATCTACAGTAATCGGCTTGAGATAACAGTAAAAGTTACGACATAAACTCCCAATACCATAGGATATCTACTTATGCTATTGTCTCTCTATGCTTTAATGTAGGTCTCATTGTCAACACCCAAATCAACAAAATTTTTCTTCTTTATTCAATGGAAGACCTAATTTGAGAGATCACTGTGGAATTCTTAATTCATTCATATAGTACCACTTCGAAGACTTTGTGTACATTCAAATATTATATCTATTATATTCATTTTATTCATATAGGCCCAGTACTACTTCAAAAAATGAATTTTATTTTATTGTACGTCGTTTTTTTGTGAAGCTCTTACAATTATTAAGGTATCATTGGATTACACCCAAATTTACAACATTTCTCTTCTTCATTCAATAAAAGACCTAATCTCAGAGATCATTGTGAATATTTTTAATTGAATCTTATAGTACCACTTCTGAAATTTAGTGAACTCCCAATAACTATCCTCATTGTATCCCGTTTATTATTCAATTACTACTACCAATAAAAGTCTCTAAACATCATTGCAAATCTCCCAGGCCACAGCAGCATAACAAACTTTCCCATCAAACATTTTCGCCGTAGCTTCTTCAGTCTTTCATCTCATGAAAAAGAAAGATGTTAAAAGCTTGGAGACACGCATGGAGCTACTGCTCAGGGACTACTAAGGCACTGCTACCCTCAAACTGACAACATTGTTCGAATGGGGAGCAATAGTACAACATGCATAAGGGATGCTGACTATTTGAAATGAATCACCAACAACAACCCCAACAAAATGCATCCCTGTCATGCCACGTTAAAAATTCAGACCTTCTTCTCCTGTTTACAAAATGTCCTTCTTTTACTCCCGCGCTGTAGTCATGTACACCTCTTTAAAAACTGTCAGAATACTGTATGAATAACATCTATGGTTCCCATTCAAATAATTCAGACAGTTTAACGTGAAATCCACTGTCAACAATATTTACAACAGAGCATCTTTGCTACAGTAATATCCACTGTCATAATACTGTATGAATAACATCTATGGTTCCCATTCAAATAATTCAGACAGTTTAACGTGAAATCCACTGTCAACAATATTTACAACAGAGCATCTTTGCTACAGTAATATCCACTGTCATAATACTGTATGAATAACATCTATGGTTCCCATTCAAATAATTCAGACAGTTTAACGTGAAATCACTGTCAACAATATTTACAACAGAGCATCTTTGCTACAGTAATATCCACTGTCATAATACTGTATGAATAACATCTATGGTTCCCATTCAAATAATTCAGACAGTTTAACGTGAAATCCACTGTCAACAATATTTACAACAGAGCATCTTGCTACAGTAATATCCACTGTCATAATACTGTATGAATAACATCTATGGTTCCCATTCAAATAATTCAGACAGTTTAACGTGAAATCCACTGTCAACAATATTTACAACAGAGCATCTTTGCTACAGTCATATTCACTGTCAGAATACTGTATGAATAACATCTATGGTTCCCATTCAAATAATTCAGACAGTTTAACGTGAAATCCACTGTCAACAATATTTACAACAGAGCATCTTTGCTACAGTCATATTCACTGTCAGAATACTGTATGAATAACATCTATGGTTCTCATTCAACTAATTCAGACAGTTTAACGTGAAATCCACTGTCAACAATATTTACAACAGAGCATCTTTGCTACAGTCATATTCACTGTCAGAATACTGTATGAATAACATCTATGGTTCTCATTCAACTAATTCAGACAGTTTAACGTGAAACCCACTGTCAACAATTTACAACAGAGCATCTTTGCTACAGTCATATCCACTGTCAGAATACTAGAGGAATAACATCTATGGTTCCCATTCAACTAATCCTGACTCTTTAACGTGAAACCCACTGTCAATAATTTACAACAGAGCATCTTTGCTACAGTAATATCCACTGTCAGAATACTGTATGAATAACATCTATGGTTCCCATTCAAATAATTCAGACAGTTTAACGTGAAATCCACTGTCAACAATTTACAACAGAGCATCTTAGCTACAGTCATATTCACTGTCACAATACTGTATGAATAACATCTATGGTTCCCTTTCAAATAATTCAGACAGTTTAACGTGAAATCCACTGTCAACAATATTTACAACAGAGCATCTTTGCTACAGTCATATCCACTGTCATAATACTGTATGAATAACATCTATGGTTCTCATTCAACTAATTCTGACAGTTCAAAGTGGATCACACTAAAGCAATTTACAACTCAACATCTTTGCTACAGTCATATCACTGTCAGAATACTTAGTGAATACTGTCAATGCTTCCCATAACAACTTATGCTGACAGTTACAGGTGAATCTCTTTGTAGTATAGCAACAATTTACGACAGAGTCTCTCCGCATGAAAATTTTCACCCCAACACTTTAGAAGAAAAGCTATGCGTTTTTCCTGCTTAAACGCGAGAATATTAGAAGCGGGAAGCTGGGAAATTTTCGGGAGATTCTTTTAAGAATTATTGACGGGAGTGTGGTTGGAGTTGAATAACCTCAGGCAAGTTTAGAGCAGAGTAAAGTTTTGAGGTGAGTTTAGTCAGTATCTTGGCTTTGGAACTTCATTCGCGAGAAGTTTTTGTTGGATGATGTCATTTACATAATATATATTGTGCGTTACATAATTTATCGGATTTTGTTGTAATGATACATGCATTTGAATGAGCGCTAAAGTTTGGATGAGACAGGTTTTAAAATATGTTTATGAAGATGTAAGCTTCGAAATCAATTGAATGTGAGATATAGTGTAAGCCACTTTTCGATGGTTTAGAAGTGAAACCTCGTAAGCCAGCAATAGTTAGTTGTATATCTAGAGTGAAAAGTACGACTTTTTCTCCCTGAGGGAAAAGTTTGAAGCCCGAGGCGAAGCCGAGGGCAACAATTTTCCTGAGGGAGAAAAAGTATTCTTCACTCGTGATGTACACAACATTTTTCCTCCATCTACATTTTTTTATAGAAACTGCAAATGAAATCATTTTAATAACTTACGTATTGGTGACAATGTTTCCTAACAACATAACCTAATATCTAAAACCTAAAAACTGGCCGTCTGATTGGCACTGCCGATTGCGCTATCTACCGGCTAAAGTTGTAACTTTAAATTATATCAGCTGGGTGTTTACCAAAAATGGCTGACTCCAGATCACGCGGTTCAGATTTGAATTGCAGATCAAAAATATTTGTTGGCTGGTATTTTGAATAGAATAAGATATTTTAAAAATTGTATAAATTTTTATCGTCCACTAATATTAAGAATATAATATCATACAAACATATATTTCATGAGTTTATCAAATTTCTGGTTGTGGTATTGAATTCAGTTGACTCAATGACAGACACCTCTTTATGCTTTCTCATCTGAGCTTAGACCTCCTAACCTATTATAATGTAAGTTTTTAAAATAGAGATGCTTCCCATGTTATTTAAATGGAGTCACTTACTCCCTAGGGAGTTTTTCTGTTTTTTACTACCGAGAGTGAGAAAGTGACACTTCAGTATTATGTTTCAGGGAGTAAAGTAAGTACTTTAGACAGTAGGTGGAGGAAAAAGTTTTTTTTTAAAAATTAATCTGATAACTGAAGGAAGGAGTTGATATGAAAACTCTCATTCTAGAGAAATTAACTTTGAAAATCTGAACTTAGAAAAGTTGTTCATGGATTGAGATATTTTCTAAGTTTGACTATGAATATTTACCAAGTTATTTTTGTAAACCTTCGGTTTTTCTGCAGGGTTTATAATTATACTGTTCTACATTCCACAGAATCCAGTTATCAACTTGAACTTATTGTTATCTTAAATTTTGACGTTGTCTATACTATGAAGGCTATCATATTTACTCATTCATACACATATTTAATTATTCAGTTTATCTTATTTATTTATAAGGTTAGCAAAAAATACAAGAATCGAAAAGAAAAAACAGGCTATTGCCTAAAACTTCTTCAATTTCCTGATTTAGTTTTAAATTGTCCAAATATTATAGTTTATGTCCATTCGAATTTCTACACCAAATCACAATCTAAAATATAAATCAGAATAAAACAAACAATTTTAAATTTGGATGGATTAATAATAAAAGTTTCTTAAAAACATGAAACAAACTATAAATTCACAAAATAAAGAGTAAAAACACTTAAATTTTGAGCTCGAAAATATCACATTCACCATAGCTATATAACAGCTGTAACAAGATTTAAACAACTTTAGGCTTTCGCCCAAAACTGCTTTAAATATCTATTAAGAATACACAGTTAAGAGGTCATGTGAAGATGATAACTTTTTTCATGCTAAATTTTGTGTCAAAAATGATTCACCAGTATATTGACGTATCACAACGCAATAACATTCAGCCAATCAGCGGCTAGCTGACCTTGACCAATCAGACTGCATCCACGATTTGGAGGCATGGCATAGGTCCTACTCCACATTTTTGTTGGTATTAGTTCTGAGCTCCTCAGAAAATTACGAATTACCCAACTCCTTTTTCGCTGAATGCCTAGTCTGATGTTGCCTTTTGGAATTATGTGAGAAAGTTGATCGTTGAATATAAGTTATACCTTTACAGTTATACTTCTTAGAAACATTGACAGGATTCATGATACTCAATTCGATTGAATCATTAAGAATTACACGAATTTTAGAGAATTACCACAGGATAAAGTTCAAAACGGTTCCAATTTGAATAATAAAAAAAAACATTCAGAATCACACAACTTCTAGAAAAGTATCTCAAACTAAAGCCCATACTAGCAATTCATAGAAAATTTTAAATGTAGCTAGGTTATGTCACCTCCACAGACTTTTATGATATCTATTATAATATATCTTGATATGATCATCATGTGTAAGCACGATGTGGAACGCCTCCACCAAATATGTAAGGAATATGTGGATGGCAGGAGATGCCTCCACCAAATATGTAAGCAATATATGCCTTCACCAAATATGTAAGGGTGGGAAAATGAAAAAAAAACACAAGAAAAGATCGTACAGGTTTTTGATATTTAAAACAAAACAATAAATTATTTATACAAAATTAGAATTATAATTAGAAATAATGATAATCAGATGAATATTTCAAGGGCTACTCGCTTTGCTGCTAGTCAGCTTCCCTTATGTATGAACTTCAATGACTCCCATTAATTCAATGCTGCCAGCTACAACAAACCTGACGTTCTTTCACTCAGTATAATTCAATATGAACTGTCAGCATTCCTCATTATAAACATCGATGGCTCTCATTCAATCAATACTGACAGTTCGAAAATCGAATCTGACGCACCACTGTCCACTTAAAACTTTCAGTATTCTCAATAGATGACCTTGAATGACTTCTATTAAATGAATGCTGCCAATTTGAACGAACCTGACGTGATGTTAGCCTATTTAGGCTTGTTTGGATTGGAATGCCAATGAATCGATTGGGATTACTGGAGGCGCCGGACTTTGCACCCCCCACCACTCTATTTAATCCCAGGGAACCCCCGTCACCAAGAACACAGAACTATACACATGGATAATTGACTGATAAACCTCTCACACAACTATCCTAACTTTGGTGTCTGTGTTACATAGATTGATGATATTATATTATAATATTGAGCATATATTATCGAGATGTATTAGAATTCAAAATCAAATATAATATTATTCTTTCGCGAATCTTGAAATTAATTCACAACTAAAACTTCATGTATCATATAATTATGTTTGATCTATGACAGGAACTTTGAAAAATGAGAAAAAAAACATAGGAAGTAGCTCTACGGTCGCTTTCTCCAAATTTGGCTCAATGTATGGTCGCGTTCATTATTATGTGTTTCAATTCAATCAGCTGAAGGTTTAAATTAAAATTTTAGTTCAATTAATTTTGAAAAAAAGCGACCTCAAGGGCCATATGCACCATCTTGGTTTGAAGGGAGATGGATCGGTTTTGACCACTACCTCCGTGAACAAAGCCATAGTGCATTCTGGTGACGTCAGCACAGATAGGGATCTTACACCAATAACAATTTGTTGATTTCAGCTGATCTATATCAGCTAGTTTTTTTTATTGGTGTAGGAGCCCTACCTGTGCTGACGTTACCATCAACCACCTGTCATGCACTATGGCTTTGTTTACGGAAGTAGTGTTTAGACCCGGTAAGGAACACTACTTTATATTTTCAAATAAAATAGTGATAATTGATAATACATAATTTATTCCAATCATAAATTTTGTTTTACATTCACTCTAGAGTGACCACTTTGACAAGTTGCGTCTGTCAATCTGCATGTTCATGTAGAGGTGCGTACAGTCTTCGCTCTGCTCCGCAATCGAACGTCACTCGAACAGATCGATTGATGATCGACCAAGAGGGAACAAGAGTGGAACGAGAGAAGAGCTAACACCTCCCGTAACGTTCATGATCGGAGCGAGAGCGGAGCGTGCGCGGAGCGTGCGCGGAGCGTGCGCGGGGCATGTTGGAGGCGCGTATATCAGTACGCACCTCAAGAGATCTGCAATCATACATTCATGTAATCGTAGATTACGGTTAACTTAGATGGTGCATATGAGACTGAGACAACTTGAGAGCAGTTGGATGGATTCGGCAACCATTGTAGTTGTGAGGTTCGTGGAAATATGTTCGATTATAGATATTTTCGGTTGGGGGTGTAAGGCTATTATGAAAGATATGTGCGTGATTATTGTGTAGAAACTTCCAACTCTCATATTAATATACTCATAGACAGTTTGTTCTTTCCATTTTGTTACAAATTATTTCTTGTATGAAAATGGACCATATTCCATTCAAAAGCATGTGCGAAAGACAAAGGCTAACTATGACAAATACATCTACAACTTATAAAAAAGAATTAAAGTACCTTTAAAAAATTAATAAAATATTAAAAAACAAGAATACAAATTGTTATGTAACTAACTACTAGTTTCGGTGATCACACCATCGTCAGGTTATAAAAATAGATGTTTTTCAAAAAAATTAGAAAATGCTAATGAAGTAGATGTGAATGGAACAAATGATCTTTTGATGCTGGTTTGAATATAACTACTTCGAAAATAATAAAAAGATTATAAACAACAGAAAGGTTTGGTAATGGGATCACCACTCTCAGGATATTTATCAAATTTAGATGTGAATGAACTTGAAAAATCTAAAATAATGAATAATATCAACCCACTAAAACAAAATATAATATATTGGTACAGATATGTAGATGATATAATATGTCTTTATGATAACAAAAACAATTACTATAATAACCTACTAACTTATTTAAACTCAATTTCATAATCAATTAAATCTACAATGGAAACGCAAGAAAGGAAAATCAATTTTTTAGATTTAAGAATAATTCATATAAATAATTTTCATGATTGCAGTGTTCATAGAAAACCAACACAAACTGAAAAACATTTATTTTTATAACCTGACGATGGTGTGATCACCGAAACTAGTAGTTACAATTTGTATTCTTGTTTTTTAATATTTTAATTACTTTTTAAGGGTACTGTAATTTATTTCATAAATACAAGAAAGTAGCCCTGAATTCATACTTTTTAAAGAAAAATCTAGAACTATACAAATACGCAGACAGAACAGCTAAGCTACAAATAATAGACATATTCAACTAAATTCTATACAGATAGATAGAGCTTGAATGAATATGTACAACCACGACTTCTTCACCAACTTGCAGGCTACATAGATCCACGAGAGCTACAAGTATATAGATTTGTAGTCGTGCCTAGAATTGACCAGTATAGAACTATAGCCTGAATATATAGTACTTAACCTGTATTCACATCCAATAGCCTATGACTGTGGCTATAACTCAAGTTTGCATTCAACTATACATATATACATGTCATAATAATATAGCATAGCCTATAACTGTAGCTTTGTCTCAAATCTACATGGAACTACACCTTTATTCTATAATCATGTCCCATAGGCTATGAGTATGGCTATAGCTCAAGTTCACATACAACTATACCTATATCCATGTTCTATACCCTATGTCTGTGGCTATGGCTCAAATTTACACACAACTATACCGTCCTGTATTCAAGTGGCGAACTGACCAGTGACCAGGCATAGATGCCTGATAGGCAAACTCAATTCAACTTGAAAAGCCAACTAATCTGACCATTCTGCTCGGCTGCACAAACTTTGTGTCATCAGCATGGTCAATGGAGTTAACTGAGACATCTGGTCCACTAGTTCAAGATTGCATTTCAAGTTTGTGGATTCAGGAAGGGCTGTTTGGATTCTGTGTGGGTATCACAGAAGTTCGGTTGTTGGAGTGTTGTTGAGGATGATAATTATTGTCAATCTAGATCCACTTTATATCCAAATCATGATGTTTCAATTTTCGAGGTCGGTATTGCAATAGTACCGTAATTATTGTTCTTGAATTGAACTGATAAATTCGACTGAGTCATTGTCAATATTGTAGAACCGTTCCATCTATATCCATATATATATATATATTATATATATATATATATTATATATATATATATAAAAGCGAAATGGCACTCACTCACTCACTGACTGACTGACTGACTCACTCACTCACTCACTCGCAGAACTAAGAATCTACCGGACCAAAAACGTTCAAATTTGGTAGGTATGTTCAGTTGGTCCTTTAGAGGCGCACTAAGAAATCTTTTGGCAATATTTTAACTCTAAGGGTTGTTTTTAAGGGTTTAAAGTTCGTCTTTCAGCATGTATATTCTTCTTCCCCAAATCTCTTAATTACAATTGAAATTTCCATATCATAAGTTACTATAGAACTATAATCTAGATAGAGTACCTGTTCGTAACAGTTGTTAACTGGCAACTAAATTAATAATTTTGTCAGGTTGGCATTAAGTTGAGTTGACTTTGTTAAGTTGGCACCAAGTTGAAGATTTAAATGCATTTATCGCGGAAAAATTGATTGGGCACTGCTACTTCAATCCTGGGAATATTATATTACTAGCCGTCAGGCTTGCTTCGCTCGCCATATCCGTTTAGTCTGGACCCACGACTGGATTGTCCCAACATATGATAAAAATGCTCAACTGAAAAATGCAGGCGAGCGAAGCGAGCCTGCTGATCTCACTATTTGACGATCCGGTCGGGGGTCCAGGGGGCGGAGCCCCCTGGCTAGACAGACATGGCGGGCGAAGCGAGCCTGACGGCTAGTAATTGAATAAAAACACAAATATGTTGTCAACAGTGTAGAATTTTACAACAAATTTGTGTTTTTATTCAATTATGAAATTGAAGTGTCGTTATTGATTATTATATTGTTTCAGGCCAGGATGGAATTGAAAAATCGAGCTCAGCTTCTAGAACTATCATTGATCGCAAGAATCTCTTTCTAAGAAATAATCCTGTTTCACATGATGAGATAATGATGAATTGATAAAATTGAACTCTCTGCCCAGCCTTCCAGGTGAAAAAGTGATTCGGATTTAATTTTTCCAGAGCAGTCGTTCTTGGTCAGTACAGGATCTGTCTGAATGGTCAATGGGTTGATCAGTCGACATTGCACTTTCACAGCTCACCACCAATAGGAAGCAAGCACCTTGAAAAGGTCACAAGGCTAGTCTTCGTCCAATGAGACTGTTCGTTGCATTTTGGGCCTAGCTTACATCTCTGTATTCGCATTATTTACTATACTATTGAACTGTATTATTATCATAGTTCAGGTTTCTTGAGTTAGTTATTCAATTTATCCAATCATTCAGAATTACACAACTTTCAGAAGAGTACCACAGGCTTACGCCCAAAACGGTTCCAATTCTAATTTATACAACAGTCCAAATGTAGCTAGGTTATGTGTCACTTATTCTCCTATTACACACTCAATTTACAATTCAAAACACACAAAAAATATTTTTAAATTGAAAATACTTCAAAATTGAATTAAATCAATCACAATTAATTAGAAAATTCCAAACTTTGAATAAACTATAAAATTTTGAGACCGAAAAGACAAACACACTATTTAGAACTCATCACAGCAGTAACTACAAATTAACACAGATTGCCTTCCTTCGCTAGAATAATTATTTCTTCTAAAACTCTCGGAGTGAACAAGCCAGTAAATCGTTTCAAAAATACATTAATATTATGAAGTTTCATGGTGATAATGTGTTGAAATAACAAATAACTTTCGAGGTACTATCAATCTCTTTCATTATTCAGAAGTGGCCTGTTAGGTAGAGTGGAAGGATTGTTTGTTAGTTTTTTCCATAAATAATTGGGGGTTGGCATATACTATAGTTCAAAACTTTCAAATACAAATAATAACTTACATATAATTTACGTGATATGCCTTCTATAGATTTAGAAAATATGTTTTAGTAGTAACTCTACCTTGAGTCGAGGCGGAAAAAATGGGCCTAGTGATGTCAAATTGCTATATCCGACCCTGTTATACTATAGTTGTTAGCGTATGGCTTGAATTATGGGGAGTACTGTACTCCAAGCTGTACTGGACTGAATCTGTACTCCAATTTTAATCGATTATTGTAAGTAGAGTACTGAATCTGTACTCCCTGTACTCCAATTTTAATCGATTATACCAATTTTAATCGATTATTGTAAGTATAGTACTGAATCTGTACTTCAATTTTAATCGATTATTGAAAGTATAGGGCCTAGTGGTAAGTGCTATAATAGTAGTATGTAGTATATTGATATGATGTGTTAATATCATTGTACTCCAATCTGTACTCCAATTTTAATCGATTATTGAAAGTATAGTACTGAATCTGTACTCCAATTTTAATCGATTATACTAATTTTAATCGATTATTGAAAGTATAGGGCCTAGTAGTAAGTGCTATAATAGTAGTATGTAGTATGTTATGTACTATGTATGTATGTAGTATGTATGTATGTATGTGGTATGTAGTATGTAGCTTTGTTGTATATTGCATTTTCTGATTATATTTTTGTGTGTTGTGGATAAATTGAAAAAAATATATAAGAATAACTCTCCAGGGAAACGGATCATAATTAATTTATTATTTTGAAAAGTTTCAAATTTTATTTCCATTTGAGAGCTTCAAATGATAATTGGTCTGTTCTCGAAGAACAATATAATTAGAACGTTCAAAGTGTAGCATCATCATTTTGTTGAGTTTTATAGCAATCTATATCAATGTAGGAGAGAATGCCTACAAGCTCAACTCTTGTTTTATACCCTGAGTGGTGGCACCAGCCAAATGACTTGTTGCTTCACTAAAAATTGGCTAGGAGCCGGCACACCTCATTCTAAATGCATCAATCTCTTTCATTATTCAGGAGCGGCCTGTTAGGGCAGAGTGCAAGCATCGTTTGCTAGTTGGTTTTTGATGAATAATTGGGGGTCGGCCTATACCATCCTGGAGTAGGATGATGATCAACATGAATTTTATATATCGGTGGGAAGTTAGCACGCTTTCAACACTGAATTTTTACACTCTGGATTAGATCCGCATGAGCTTTGACATTTTTGTCAATGATTGAAATCATAGAGAACTTGTTCATGTTGTTTTTTTTTCTTCTGTCAAATTATAGAGCTTGCGATTCATTTGCATGATTGATTAGAGCCTATAATCCGGTTGAAACTAGTTGATACTTGAGCTTCCAATTAACCAAATAACAACGTTTCCAGTGTCATGTATACCAGATGATGAAATATGATGATGATTCACATGTATGATTAGTCAAGTTAATACAATTTAAGCTGTTAATAACAGTTTAGTTTAAAATTGAGTTCAATACAAGATGTTTGTTATAGAGAACCTATTCTATTTCATACCTATTCTATCTATATATAAAAGCGAAATGGCACTCACTCACTGACTGACTCACTCACTCACTCACTCGCAGAACTAAAAATCTACCGGACCAAAAACGTTCAAATTTGGTAGGTATGTTCAGTTGGCCCTTTAGAGGCCTTTCTTCTGGCAATATTTTAACTCTAAGGGTGGTTTTTAAGGGTTTAAAGTTCGTCTTTTAGCATGTATATTCTTCTTATTCCAATCTCTCAATTATAATTGAGAAAATGTCCATACCATATGTTAATATGGAACTATGATCTAGAGAGAGTACCTCTTCGAAACAGTTGTTAACTGGTAACTAAATTAATAATTTTATCAGGTTGGCGTTAAGTTGAGTTGACTTTGTTAGGTTGGCACCAAGTTGAAGATTGAAATGCATTTATTTCGGGAAAATTGATTGGGCACTGCTACTCCAATCAGAGCTATTCCTGGGAATATTATATTACTAGCCGTCAGGCTTGCTTCACTCGCCATATCCGTTTTGTCTGGTCCCCCGACTGGATCATCCTAACATATGATAAAAACGCTCAAATGAAAAATTCAGGATAGCGAAGCGAGCCTGCTGATTCTATTCTTGGACGATCCAGTCGAGGGTCCAAGGGGCGGAGCCCCCTGGCTAGACGGATATGGCGAGCGAAGCGAGCCTGACGGCTCGTTTAAGATATAATAGCCAGAATGAGCCAAATTGATACTCTCTGAAAGAAGCTCATGTGACTGAATAAGAGAATATTATGACAAATCGTGATTCCTAATGATCTGGGAACATCGATATAGAGACTCCTAAGAAAGCAACAATCAACATAGGATTGCATCACATTGAACGTCATCATTCAGGTACCTTGGGTGTATGATTAAAGAGGATATGCGATGTGATTTAGAAGTAAAAGTGAGAATTGCAAGAGCAAAGGAGGCATTCAGCAATATAGGAAGATTGGTGAGTAGCAAAATGCAAATGGAACTGCGGAAGAAGATGGCCAAGTGTTTTGTGTGGAGCGTGGCTCTCTATGGAGCGGAAACCTGGACTCTCAGAAAGCAGGAAGAGAATATATTGGAGGCCTTTGAAATGTGGGTGTGGAGAAGGATGGAGAGGATCAGCTGGATGGATAAAGTGAGGAATGAGGAGGCACTGCGTAGAGTAGGAGAGGAAAGGAATATTATGGCAGTGATAAGGAGACGAAAGCGGAACTGGCTGTGACACTTGCTGAGGCATGGCGGACTACTTGTGGTGACAATGGAAGGGACTGTGCAAGGAGGGAGGGTGCTGGGACGAAAAAGAGTGAAGTTGGTGGATGATATCAGGGAGGAGGGAAAGTACTCCAAGATGAAGAGAACTGCACAGGAGAGAGAGGAATGGAGAAGGAAGAATCATGTTTAGACCTGCCCTAGGGCAGAACACCAATACAACATCGATATATGGTAAACTGGTGGGTAAAGTCTTGATAAGAATGATAATCAGATATTCAGTTACCATTCATACAAGCTATAAATCAGACGTATCTTGAGTAGAAAGGATAGAAATATTGTCTGAACACAGAGTTATTCAAAACTGAGAAACTGGTCTCGGTTGTTACACTATTATCAATGACTGATAAAAGATTATCTTCAGTAAACTTGAACTAAAATATAGAGCAGCAGTATTTAGACTAACAGCCAAGCACCGTTACTGGTGGGAACGGTGACCTATCAAGGTCAAGGTCACTATCAATGTCTGTCATCTTGGCAAACTTCGACCTTGACAGGTCACGGCTTCCACCAATAACGGTGCTCGGCCGTTTGTATGAATACTGCTGCTCTTTACTTCAGTTTTAGTTAACCCGAGATTCTCAATGGTGAAACAACCGAAGCTGGTATTTCGGTTTTTGATTAATTTTTGGTTTGACAATATCCAGTCTGTTATTCAATATAGATAATTACCACAATGTCACCTTCATAACTACTCAGAGTTGAGGTGCGTACAGATATACGCGCCGCGAACATGAGCAATTCATTTTCAATCAGCTTATTATATCTGTATTTTTACAGAAACGGTTAGATATAGATATAAAAATCTTGGCATCAGCTGATTAAAAGTGAATTGCTCATGTTTGGGGGGTGTAAATCTGTACGCACCTTTAGACGTACATCATGCTCATCATGAGATATAGATATAAAAACCTTGGCATCAGCTGATTAAAAGTGAATTCCTCATGTTCGGGGCGCGTAAATCTGTACGCACCTTTAGACGTACATCATGCTCATCAATAATTGATACTGTGTTGTTTTGAAACTTTTATGACTGAGTTTAAACTTCGCACGTTGTGTGAATGTGAGCTGTTCCAAATGCCGACTCATTGTGTCTACTTTGAGCCTCATTGTTCTACTTATTCCATATTTTGTTTCTCAAAGCAAAACTATCGAAACTTGAGGGAGTTTCAATATTAGAATGAGTATCAAAAATATAATCGTGCTCATCAAAAATTCAAACTCCTCTGTTTTGAAACTGTTCTGGCTTATCTCGGACGTTGTATGAATGTGAACTGTTCCAAATACAAACTAATTAAGGCCACTTCTAGTCTCATTGTTCTAGTTATTCCATATTTTGTTTCCCCGAATCAGATAACTTGCAAAATTGGCAGAAATTATCAATATTGGTATGAGAATTAAAAATATGATTATTAGTAAGGGTATCAGCATATTATTGTGGGTATTGATCACACATTAGCACAAATATTAAAGTTATATAGTTCATTTAGTATACTATACGCTTCAATAATATATGATTTCACTATTCTCTATATGATTCATTACAATATGTTTATTTAGTCAATGGTATTAGTATGAGTATTGTTATTAGTATTAACACAGATTAAAGTTATATAGTTTATTTAGTACTATACGCTTCAATACTATATGATGTAACTATTTCTCATATGATTCAATTCAATATGTTTATTTAGTCAATGGTATTAGTATGAGTATTAGTATATCATGATGTAGTATATGTATCTTCACTAGTAATGTTCCGATTTTAAAAGCGGATTACCAGATACAGGCAGATACCTATCGTATCGGATATTATCTTATCACGTGACTGGATTCACGCAACCTATCGGAAAACACGATATTGGATGGCATGAGTTAACCTTATATTGACAGCAATCCTCACAAATAACTCCAGCTCTTCCCTCTCATCCAAAGCTGTCAGTTTGAAGTGAATCTTTCGATATTGATGGAAGGCAGGTAGGCATGTTCGTTTTGATTGAGCTACTAGTGTGTGTGTGAGAGTGATAGAGTGGGAGTGGGAGAGAGGAGTGTTCTATGAGAGGATTTGAATACCAGACATGCTTTGTTCAGAGTAGGGAAATTCTGGTGTTGTCTCTTCCTGTCTCTCCTAGATGGAAAAATGCGTGACTGTTGTGATGTGATATCTGTTTCAACTTCATTTTTATTCGATCTGTTTTTGTTGGTTTCATCCAGCAATGTTTTTCATGTTTGTTGCAATGATTTGAATGTCGGACATGTTCCACTCTACTGATCTGGAAATTCTAGTCCAGAATAGCTGAAAATATGATGATAAATTCATTTATGATTGGAGCTTTTGATCATCCATAACATGAATTCATTTTATATTGAATTTATAGGCCTAATCATCCTCAATGATTTAATTTAATTAAGAAATATTTTTTCAAATTTGAAAATGATTTTTGAGTGTTTTGAATTGTAAATTGATTGAGTAATTGAAGAATGTTAATTGACACATAACCTAACTATATTTGAAATCTTGTATAAATTATTATAGTTGGAACCGTTTTGGCGTAAGCCTGTGGTAAGTTGTGTTATTCTGAATGAATAAATAAATATATAGATTAATAGCTGGAAACGTCCTTACAGCTTTCACACTTCCATGTAGATCTCCTTCCTCCCATCTTTCGTAGGTTTTCCATATTTCCAATGTGACAGCACTCAGAGTGGAAACTATTTCCGCACTTAGAACAGTCAATTGAATTTTTAGGATCATTAAATTCTAAACTACATTCCATACAGAGTTTGCTCTATTTTGCTCAGTTACAGCTGTTATATAGCTAAGCTATGGTGAATGTGATATTTTCGAGCTCAAAATTTAAGTGTTTTTATTCTTTATTTTGTGAATTTATAGTTTGTTTCATGTTTTTAAGAAACTTTTATTATTAATCCATCCAAATTTAAAATTGTTTGTTTTATTCTAATTCATATTTTAGATTGTGATTTGGTGTAGAAATTTGAATGGACATAACCTATAATATTTGGACAATTAAAAACTAAATTAGGAAATTGAAGAAGTTTTAGGCAATAGCCTGTTTTTTCTTTTCCGATGTTTGTATTTTTTTGCTAACCTTATAAATGAATAAACATGAATTTACTTATGATTGAAGCTTATAATAATCCTCAAGCTGAATAAAATGATGACTGAAGCATAATATTATCATCCTTGAAATAAATCAATTCAACATTGAAGCAAATTAGAAAACAGTGACGTCATCAATCCTTATCTCCAAAACTGAGTAAAAGTTTTACATTGGAAGCTTATAATAATCCTCAAAATAAATGAAATTATGATTACAGCATAATATTATCATCCTTGAAATAGATCAAATCAACGTTGAAGCAAATTAGAAAACAGTGACGTCATCGATCCTTATCTCCAAAACTGAGTAAAAGTTTTACATTGGAAGTCCCGATCTAGAAACATCGATGAATGGTAGTTTCAAGGTCATGAATACACACATCTACATTCATGACGTCATCAAATAATAGTCTGCACTGCTTTTTTGGATCGAATTTCATCACAGCACCGTGTTTTCTCGTTTTATGAGACCGCGTGCCGTGACATAATACACGAATTTACGATTCCTGAGGTGATAGCATTTTTGCGGCACTGTGATAAGGATAGCGGTTATTGCCCGTTTAGCGGTCGCTAGATTCCCTATGAACTGTCAGAACATCTCAGACATTGCAGTCAATGCATTTCTTCCAGGGAATTCTGACAGTTTGGGAGTCGTTCAAAGGATGCTAGAGAATTCTCTCGAACCGTCATCATTCCTTATGGATAGAATCTAAATATCCCGTTCAAACAATGCTGAGAAATTGATGTGAAACTCACTGGAAAACGGTTTTGAATTGTGCTAGGAACCCACGTTCCGTTCTCACGTTGACGTTTATTTGCACTGGTGGCAGTATTCGAGAGTATGGGAATGGGAGTATTCTATACTCCCTGAACCATAGCGAGTGGTGACTGATTTACGATATGGCACCCTGTGATACTTCCTTGAATACAGAATAGACGTTTGATGATATGCTAAGGACTTGCGGATCATTTTTCACCCTTTCACGTGAATCATGGAAAAATTGTATGGATTCTAGGTAATGTACATTTGAATGGGTAAAGATGATGTAAAAGATGAAGCCAGCACTACTAGTGAGCACCCTTGGCTGGAGAACTCGCTCATGAACTATTGTGATTTTACACTTTCTATTAGTTTATGTGAATCTATAGATCGTTATAGCATGGAGAAAAGATAGGATAGGAAGATATCTGATGGTATAGGGAGTTTATGTTCCAAATCCCATTGTTAACTCAAGCCGATAGTCTCAGTAGATATATTACTTTCCTTGCCCTATTACCATAGGTAAGGAAAGTATTGCTTTTCGAAAAAAAATGAGGTACCCCAATTTCCAAATTTCTATACGTTTCAAGGTCCCCTGAGTCCAAAGAAGTGGTTTTTGGGTATTGGTCTGTATGTGTGTGTGTGTATGAGTGTATGTGCGACTGTGTACACGATATCTTATCTCCCAATTAACGGAATGACTTGAAATTTTGTACTTAAGGTCCTCACAACATAAGGATCCGACACGAACAATTTCGATCAAATGCAATTCAAGATGGCGGCTAAAATGGCGAAAATGTTGTCAAAATCAGGGTTTTTCGCGATTTTCTCGAAAATGGCTCCAACGATTTTGATTAAATTCATACCTAAAATAGTCATTGATAAGCTATATCAACTGCTACAAGTCCCATATCTGTAAAAATTTCAGGAGCTCCGCTCCATGTATGCAGAGTTTGATTGTAGATTCTCAATTATCAGACTTTAGATACAATTCAAACAAAAAATTTTGAGTGGAAAAGATTCAGCATGAAAATCTCTACAATTAATGTTTGGTAACATTTTCACCTAAAATTCAAAATAAGCTTGAAATCCGAGAAAATGTTATTATTTCAATTGCAAACTGTTGGCAACTGTTGATTCTATTAAATCATTCACTATGAAGAGATAGCAAACTTCGTGTGTCTCCAGCCTTATTGTCCTGTCACCAGCTGGCTTGGATCTTTGAATAGTAGACTTGAGATGCGCGGGAACACTAGCGTCAGGTGATAAATTTCCATAACGGCAAGGAAAGTTGTGTGATTGCGCCACACCAGATTTTTTTGGTAAGCTGTTACGATAAAGTCTCTCATACTGTGCCGTACCTATACCATGGGATATCCACGTATGTTTACTGTTCTCTATGTTATTATATAATTGAATAGATCTGGAACCCTCATTAGATAATAGAGAACATGTCATTTATCACAGATAAGAAATAAATAACTTAAAAATGTGCCGTTCTTACACTCTCGTCTGGACTAAATAGTAATAATAGACAGTTTTCGATAGTAATCGGCTCGAGTTAACAAAAAGTTGGCTTGAAATTTGGAACATGAACGACCTATAGCATATAGTGTGGTCCACGTTATAATGGCAGTGAATAAAGATAGAAGAATAGCGATACCGATTCTCTGCATTAATTAATTATATTTCTACACTGTCAAAAACATAATTGTCATCGTTGTGGACCTAGAAAAGGATAGTATCACCGGCTCTGTCGAATGATAAACAAGGATAGCAAAACTAAAGTTGATGAAAAACTATCATTATAACGTGGACCTCACTATGGGATATCTACTTATGCTATCTTTTCTGTATAGTTATAGGTTACCATTTATTGGTAATGGGTCAATTCTTGGAAAATGATACTCAAGAATATCCTTTCTATCAAACTTCTATTGAGAACTGAGTGTGTGTAGTGAGACTAGAGTGTGTGTGTGATAAAGAGAGTGGGAATAATATAATAACAAACCAATGACAGTAAGCCACGCCTCCAAGCTCCCCACACTCTCTTCTGATTGGTGGATTGGAACGCCTACTGGTGTAGTTCTTGATTCTGCCGGTAGGTGGCACGGAATACTGGCTGGATTTTACACTTCACAAGACTATAAATTCCGATTGTACATGTGAAAGGTCCTCTTTTTTCTCAAGTATGGTTGAACAAGTCAGAATCAAAACTCAAGACAAACAATTATTATTGGTATAACTATTACTATGATTAATTAGCATATGAATAATTGCAATATTTTAGTAATTTCCATTGTATCAAGTAATTGTATTGGAATAAATTATCAGTCCGGAGTAAGTCCCCCATTCGGATCTCCGGGGGGGACAATTCTAACAGATGTGGTGGTGGAATCAACAATTTTCAAGAAAAGGATCAGGATAGCGACTTGGAATGTCCAGGGTATGAAAGAATTAGGAAAATCACATAGTGCAATGCAACAAATGAAAAGGCTGGGAGTGAAAATACTTGGCATTAGTGAGACGCACTGGAATGGAATTGGGAAAACAGTTGTCCAGGATACCACAATATATCATTCTGGCAGCCCTGATGGAACAAATGAGTACCATGGAGTGGCTATTGCAGTCAGCAATGACATCAACAAGTCTGTAAAACACTTTTTGCCCTTGTCGAATAGAGTTGTACTCTTACAATTGAATGCACATGGAAGGCTTCTCAATATCATTCAAGCTTATGCTCCTACACTTGATAAAGAAGATGAAGAGGTTGAGGAATTCTACAAAGACATCGATTCCGCCCTCAAGTTGACGAAGAGCATTGATGTCACCATGATACTGGGGGATTTCAATGCAAAGGTTGGTGGAGGCCCACAGAATGAAGTCATGGGTAAATTTGGACTTGGAGTAAGAAATGACCGTGGTGACAGATTACTAACATTCTGTCAAGAAAACAAGATGGTTCTTGCCAACACCTTTTTCAAGCTGCCAAAAAGACGTCTCTACACCTGGACTTCACCTAGGGATAGGCCAGGTGCAATAATGCGTAATCAGATTGATTACATCACAATTAACCACAGGTTCAGAAACTCAGTTAAGAGTGCTAAAACATACCCTGGAGCCTATATTGGATCAGACCACAATATTTTGGTTGCAGAAGTTTGCATCAGGTTGAAGAAGCTCATCCAACCAAAGTTGCCAGACCGAATAGATGTCAACAAATTAAAAGATGCATCTACCAGGATTAAAGTTGTCCATGATCTAAATGAGAAACTTGATAATGTCACAGTCAACAAAGATAACCAGGGAATTGAAGCGGCATGGCAGAACATTAAAACAGCAATTCTGGAGCCATGTAAAAAGCATTTGAAAAGAATGAAACATAAGAACGAGAAAGACTGGATGACAGAAGACATCTTGAATCTCATGGAAACACGTCAGAGGCTCAAGGCTTCAAATGTGGGGAAGGTTGAGATGAGAAAGATTCAGAACAGGATTCGGTATGAGTGCAGGCAGGCCAAGGAACAGTGGTTAAGACAGAAGTGTGTAGAGATGGAACATCTACAGGCATTGCATGATACCCACAACATTCACAAGAAGATCAGTGAACTCACTGGGAGGAGAGACCAGAGGACACATTATCTCCTGAATGATGTGGGTAAGATAGTCATAGACACAGATGAACAGCTTAAACTGTGGGAGGAGTACATAGAGAGGTTGTTTGCTGATGAAAGAGAGGAAATGGCAAATATAGAAGAAACAACGGGTCCAGATATTTTGAAGGAGGAAGTTGTCTATGCGATCCATAATATCAAAAAGGGCAAAGCAGCGGGACCGGATGAACTCCCTGGAGATGTTTTACAGCTGTTAGATGAGAGGCATGTTGCCAAGTTGACGGATTTGTTCAATATGATTTACAAGAGTGGAAAACTTCCGGAAGATTGGCTAAAATCTACATTTATCACACTTCCCAAAAAACATAATGCAAAGAAATGTGAAGAACACCGCACAATCAGCCTTATGAGCCACATTCTCAAATTATTTCTGAAAATAATTCATAAAAGAATTAACACGAAACTGGAAGAGAAGCTATCAAACACACAGTTTGGATTCAGAAGTGGATTTGGAACAAGAGAGGCGCTCTTTGCTTATAATGTGATAATTCAACGATGTCTGGATGTGAATAAGAATGTCTATGCATGCTTCATTGATTACAATAAAGCATTTGACAAAGTACGTCACAACCCACTGATGGAGATTTTGGAAGAAGCATGCATTGATACTAGGGACATTCAGATAATCAAAAATTTATACTTCCATCAAACAGCAGAAGTTCGAGTCCAATCAAAAACTAGTCGAGAACTTGCAATAAAGCGTGGAGTCCGTCAAGGATGTGTACTCTCCCCACTCTTGTTCAATTTATACTCGGAAAATATCATAGCAAAAGCTCTTGAAGAAGAAGCAGCGGGCATTGTCATCAATGGTACCCATATCAACAACATCCGCTATGCAGATGACACTGTACTCCTGGCTGAAAGCATAGAAGACCTGCAAAGAATGCTAAGCAATTTGATAAGGACAAGTGAGGAATATGGGCTCACATTAAATGCCAAAAAAACAAAGTATATGGTCATTACAAAGCATGAAATTCCACAAGAGCACCTTTTTGCTGGACAGGATATGATAGAACGGGTAGAGGCATATGACTATCTGGGAACCCGCGTCAGCTGCAATGCAAGTCACATGCCAGAAATAAAAATGAGAATTGAAAAGGCCAGAGCTGCCTTTGTAAAAATGAGAACACTTCTGTCGGCTCGTGACTTGTCTATTGAGGTTAGGACCCGTCTCTTGAGGTGCTATGTGTTCCCTGTTCTCTTGTATGGGTTGGAAGCATGGACACTAAATAGGGAATGTGAGACCAGACTTCAAGCATTTGAAATGTGGAGCTACCGGCGGATACTCCGTATATCGTGGACAGATAGAGTCACGAACGTAGAAGTTCTCAGAAGAATGGGTAAGCAACTAGATATTGTGCGTGACATTAAAATACGAAAGTTGACTTACCTTGGACACATTATGAGAGGACCCAAGTACATGATTCTGCACCTCATAATCCAAGGTAAAATAGTTGGTAAGCGCTCGGTGGGACGCAGGAGAATGTCTTGGTTGAGAAACCTGAGGGAAGCGTTTAATTGCACAACCAATGACCTATTTAGAGCGGCTGTGAACAAGGTAAAAATCGCCATGATGATTGCCAACCTCCGAAATGGAGACGGTACTTAGAGAAGAAGAAGATTGTATCAAGACAAACAGTCCACAGATGGAAATAAATAATTGTAAGTTGCATTTGTCCAGATGCTAGTTAATGAATAATTCATTATTGTTAAACGAAAATCCCAATTAAATGCTGTAAATCACCCCGAAGACTTCTGCTACTGCAAATTTCCATCTAGCTGTTTACCCTGTTGTCAATATTTTCAGTAACAGAAGACTTCGGGGTGATTTACTGCATTTAATTGGGATCGTTCAATTAAATTAAATAGGCATTTAATTCGTTCAATAATGATTATTCAAGACAGACAGCTGGAATCACTTGTTGGCTCATGGAGGATATGTTTATGTTTATGTTTTGAAGGGACGGATTCAAAGATCCAAAGGTTCAAAGAACATCACACGTCAACCGAAGCTTATTGTGTGTCCCAAAAGTATGTTAGTTAGGCAAACCAACTCCCGTGTCCTTCACAAGATTCAGGAGTTTCTTCCCTTTACCAACATCCCATTCCTCACCTGGTTGCTTACAGCCAAACAGAGCCCCCCTTCTTCCAGCTCCAAGACTTTCGCAATCCAATATGATATGCTTAGCAGTCTCTTCAGACTGATTACAAAGCCTACACATCTGGCTTTCATTTCTGAGTCCAATTGTGTGCGGATGTTTCCTGAAGTGGCCATGTCCAGTTATCAGGGCAATCACCTGCTTGACCTGACCTCTACCCAGACTCACCAGCCACCTGTGTGAAGCGAGGGCTTGCGTCTGCCAGCAGCCTTTTGCCAAGTGCTCTGCCATTGCTGGTGGTGTAAGTCCCTGGACCATTTATTTATAGTGTGGAAGGCAGTTGTTTTACTTATGCCATAGCCCGGCTCTGGACCAAGGAATGGCATACTAGAACCCCGCTCAGCAAGCTCATCTGCACCCTCATTACCTCCTATGCCTTCATGGCCAGGTATAGACCAAGATGGCAATATTGGCATCAACCAAGATGCACAGAGTTGAGCATTGCAAGCCTGTGAGCGTTTTGTGGCACTCCCACACCAATTTGGACTTGATTTCATTGGAGTCGAGAGCCTTGAGGGCTGCCTGACAGTCTGACAGAATTACTATATGCTTATTGCAGTAGCACCTGGCAATGCCTATGTTGGCACAAGCCATGATGCCCCAAATCGCTGCCAGAAAGATGGTGCAGTGTTGTCCCAGACTTGCATAGACTTGTGTTCTAGGTGAATCACTGTACACCCCATAGCCAGATTTCCAGATTTCCTTCAATGAGAGAACCGTCTGTGTACCAGACAAGGCTGCCTCTTTTGGGATAGGTCCCTTCCTCAGACTTCCACTCCTATCTAGAGCAGAATTTAACAGAGAAAGGTTTAGTAAAAACCAACTCTGTGCTCATGACATCTGACGTCATCTCAATCACAGGGCTGTGAGCAACAGCTTTGGCGATTGTGCAGTGGCCTGTTCCAGACAGGCCTTCTCTTCATTGGCCTGCAACTTTCAGTTGATAGGCTGATTTCCGTGCCTCTGCCATAATGAAAATGTTCAATGGCAGTAAGCCAAGAAGGATAACTCACACAACACAAGAGCATTTCAATACAACACATTCACTTCAACTGGATGATAAGTCAGAACTATTTTTTCTATGCACTTACAATGCTGTCCTGTTGTATCCTGAAAAAGGACGGAGGATTGAGTAAATTTTGTTGACTAAAGAACTTGGTTTATAATATGGTTTGAAGAAATATGCTTGTGTTGAGAATTTGAAGTTGATTGATGAAACCGATCAATGGTAATCGTTGAACATACACACTCACTAACGAACAATGACTCGATGCTCTATCATCAGTAAGAGCTCACTATGCTCGTTCAATAAAACGGTAAATATAATGTAACCTATGTGAAACCTTATGTAAATTTGGGAGAGGAATAGCACAAGGTTACCTTATTTTTTCTCTTCCTATCATTTGATGATGTACTAATTGTATGAATCAATTTCGGAGAAGAAGGAAGAAAGAGAGAGATTAACTGAGCACGCTAATGGAGAGTCGTTTGTAGCTCCTATTTGTTATTTTTTGTCGTTTTAAATGTTTCATTGTTAAATTTATGTAAGGGTGCTAAATTCAATTGTACATGTGAAAGGTCCTCTTTTTTCTCAAGTATGGTTGAACAAGTCAGAATCAAAACTCAAGACAAACAATTATTATTGGTATAACTATTACTATGATTAATTAGCATATGAATAATTGCAATATTTTAGTAATTTCCATTGTATCAAGTTATTGTATTGGAATAAATTATCAGTCCGGAGTAAGTCCCCCATTCGGATCTCCGGGGGGGACAATTCTAACAGATGTGGTGGTGGAATCAACAATTTTCAAGAAAAGGTTCAGGATAGCGACTTGGAATGTCCAGGGTATGAAAGAATTAGGAAAATCACATAGTGCAATGCAACAAATGAAAAGGCTGGGAGTGAAAATACTTGGCATTAGTGAGACGCACTGGAATGGAATTGGGAAAACAGTTGTCCAGGATACCACAATATATCATTCTGGCAGCCCTGATGGAACAAATGAGTACCATGGAGTGGCTATTGCAGTCAGCAATGACATCAACAAGTCTGTAAAACACTTTTTGCCCTTGTCGAATAGAGTTGTACTCTTACAATTGAATGCACATGGAAGGCTTCTCAATATCATTCAAGCTTATGCTCCTACACTTGATAAAGAAGATGAAGAGGTTGAGGAATTCTACAAAGACATCGATTCCGCCCTCAAGTTGACGAAGAGCATTGATGTCACCATGATACTGGGGGATTTCAATGCAAAGGTTGGTGGAGGCCCACAGAATGAAGTCATGGGTAAATTTGGACTTGGAGTAAGAAATGACCGTGGTGACAGATTACTAACATTCTGTCAAGAAAACAAGATGGTTCTTGCCAACACCTTTTTCAAGCTGCCAAAAAGACGTCTCTACACCTGGACTTCACCTAGGGATAGGCCAGGTGCAATAATGCGTAATCAGATTGATTACATCACAATTAACCACAGGTTCAGAAACTCAGTTAAGAGTGCTAAAACATACCCTGGAGCCTATATTGGATCAGACCACAATATTTTGGTTGCAGAAGTTTGCATCAGGTTGAAGAAGCTCATCCAACCAAAGTTGCCAGACCGAATAGATGTCAACAAATTAAAAGATGCATCTACCAGGATTAAAGTTGTCCATGATCTAAATGAGAAACTTGATAATGTCACAGTCAACAAAGATAACCAGGGAATTGAAGCGGCATGGCAGAACATTAAAACAGCAATTCTGGAGCCATGTAAAAAGCATTTGAAAAGAATGAAACATAAGAACGAGAAAGACTGGATGACAGAAGACATCTTGAATCTCATGGAAACACGTCAGAGGCTCAAGGCTTCAAATGTGGGGAAGGTTGAGATGAGAAAGATTCAGAACAGGATTCGGTATGAGTGCAGGCAGGCCAAGGAACAGTGGTTAAGACAGAAGTGTGTAGAGATGGAACATCTACAGGCATTGCATGATACCCACAACATTCACAAGAAGATCAGTGAACTCACTGGGAGGAGAGACCAGAGGACACATTATCTCCTGAATGATGTGGGTAAGATAGTCATAGACACAGATGAACAGCTTAAACTGTGGGAGGAGTACATAGAGAGGTTGTTTGCTGATGAAAGAGAGGAAATGGCAAATATAGAAGAAACAACGGGTCCAGATATTTTGAAGGAGGAAGTTGTCTATGCGATCCATAATATCAAAAAGGGCAAAGCAGCGGGACCGGATGAACTCCCTGGAGATGTTTTACAGCTGTTAGATGAGAGGCATGTTGCCAAGTTGACGGATTTGTTCAATATGATTTACAAGAGTGGAAAACTTCCGGAAGATTGGCTAAAATCTACATTTATCACACTTCCCAAAAAACATAATGCAAAGAAATGTGAAGAACACCGCACAATCAGCCTTATGAGCCACATTCTCAAATTATTTCTGAAAATAATTCATAAAAGAATTAACACGAAACTGGAAGAGAAGCTATCAAACACACAGTTTGGATTCAGAAGTGGATTTGGAACAAGAGAGGCGCTCTTTGCTTATAATGTGATAATTCAACGATGTCTGGATGTGAATAAGAATGTCCCAATTAAATGCTGTAAATCACCCCGAAGACTTCTGCTACTGCAAATTTCCATCTAGCTGTTTACCCTGTTGTCAATATTTTCAGTAACAGAAGACTTCGGGGTGATTTACTGCATTTAATTGGGATCGTTCAATTAAATTAAATAGGCATTTAATTCGTTCAATAATGATTATTCAAGACAGACAGCTGGAATCACTTGTTGGCTCATGGAGGATATGTTTATGTTTATGTTTTGAAGGGACGGATTCAAAGATCCAAAGGTTCAAAGAACATCACACGTCAACCGAAGCTTATTGTGTGTCCCAAAAGTATGTTAGTTAGGCAAACCAACTCCCGTGTCCTTCACAAGATTCAGGAGTTTCTTCCCTTTACCAACATCCCATTCCTCACCTGGTTGCTTACAGCCAAACAGAGCCCCCCTTCTTCCAGCTCCAAGACTTTCGCAATCCAATATGATATGCTTAGCAGTCTCTTCAGACTGATTACAAAGCCTACACATCTGGCTTTCATTTCTGAGTCCAATTGTGTGCGGATGTTTCCTGAAGTGGCCATGTCCAGTTATCAGGGCAATCACCTGCTTGACCTGACCTCTACCCAGACTCACCAGCCACCTGTGTGAAGCGAGGGCTTGCGTCTGCCAGCAGCCTTTTGCCAAGTGCTCTGCCATTGCTGGTGGTGTAAGTCCCTGGACCATTTATTTATAGTGTGGAAGGCAGTTGTTTTACTTATGCCATAGCCCGGCTCTGGACCAAGGAATGGCATACTAGAACCCCGCTCAGCAAGCTCATCTGCACCCTCATTACCTCCTATGCCTTCATGGCCAGGTATAGACCAAGATGGCAATATTGGCATCAACCAAGATGCACAGAGTTGAGCGTTGCAAGCCTGTGAGCGTTTTGTGGCACTCCCACACCAATTTGGACTTGATTTCATTGGAGTCGAGAGCCTTGAGGGCTGCCTGACAGTCTGACAGAATTACTATATGCTTATTGCAGTAGCACCTGGCAATGCCTATGTTGGCACAAGCCATGATGCCCCAAATCGCTGCCAGAAAGATGGTGCAGTGTTGTCCCAGACTTGCATAGACTTGTGTTCTAGGTGAATCACTGTACACCCCATAGCCAGATTTCCAGATTTCCTTCAATGAGAGAACCGTCTGTGTACCAGACAAGGCTGCCTCTTTTGGGATAGGTCCCTTCCTCAGACTTCCACTCCTATCTAGAGCAGAATTTAACAGAGAAAGGTTTAGTAAAAACCAACTCTGTGCTCATGACATCTGACGTCATCTCAATCACAGGGCTGTGAGCAACAGCTTTGGCGATTGTGCAGTGGCCTGTTCCAGACAGGCCTTCTCTTCATTGGCCTGCAACTTTCAGTTGATAGGCTGATTTCCGTGCCTCTGCCATAATGAAAATGTTCAATGGCAGTAAGCCAAGAAGGATAACTCACACAACACAAGAGCATTTCAATACAACACATTCACTTCAACTGGATGATAAGTCAGAACTATTTTTTCTATGCACTTACAATGCTGTCCTGTTGTATCCTGAAAAAGGACGGAGGATTGAGTAAATTTTGTTGACTAAAGAACTTGGTTTATAATATGGTTTGAAGAAATATGCTTGTGTTGAGAATTTGAAGTTGATTGATGAAACCGATCAATGGTAATCGTTGAACATACACACTCACTAACGAACAATGACTCGATGCTCTATCATCAGTAAGAGCTCACTATGCTCGTTCAATAAAACGGTAAATATAATGTAACCTATGTGAAACCTTATGTAAATTTGGGAGAGGAATAGCACAAGGTTACCTTATTTTTTCTCTTCCTATCATTTGATGATGTACTAATTGTATGAATCAATTTCGGAGAAGAAGGAAGAAAGAGAGAGATTAACTGAGCACGCTAATGGAGAGTCGTTTGTAGCTCCTATTTGTTATTTTTTGTCGTTTTAAATGTTTCATTGTTAAATTTATGTAAGGGTGCTAAATTCAATCAATGTAGAGTTCCCGTGACGTTAGAATTTAATTTGATTACCAAGTCTCAGTTAAAAAGGAGTTATCAATTATTAAAATCGCGAGCCAAATAATGAAGCCTAATATGATGCCATGCAGCCTGACGAAAGATGCCAGCCATGCAGTGAACAAATCTTCATGAGTGAGTGCGCGTATATTATGGGCCCATATGAATGTGAGTGATTTATAATATCATTATTTAAAAATTTCTTCGACTCAATTCTCCATAGACAAACTGGTATATCGTTTGTAAAAAATCTGACATTACACTGTCCAAACTTGAGTCGGGCAACCCTTGGGTGAAAGCACTACATGCTCATCCTTAATAAATTTATAAACTTGAAAGAACTCTTTAAAATTCAAATTATATTGTTTATGGGCTTAACCCTTCATTATCGAATTCATTTATTACTTATTGAACCAACAATATTCTCATATGATTTAGTAAATTTAATAAATGCAACTTGTCATCACATGTTGTTCCATAGTGACCCTGTGTTCGACCTTGCTTATAGCTTATTTATTTGCTAATATCATATTCATTTCAGAGGTAACCCATCATCGAGTTACTTGATCTTGAGAAAAAATAGTTCAATTAATCCTTTGATTAATTGTCAGGAAAATAATCTAGTATACTCTAGACATTTTTCCCTATTTCGTTTGACAAGGGTACTTCCCAAAGCAGGAATTAACCCTCAGATAAGTGCCGTCACCGACAGGAGACTGGTATTAACCCTCACAAAATGTACATTGTATGCTGTATTTTGTTGGAAACAAATAAGTTCAATTCAATTCAATGTGTCATTGAGTGAAGAAACCTTGGAATACCTCTGTATGATGCATACTTCATTCTCCCCCATTTCTTTATTCGATGGAAATTATTTCTCTTGCTCCGTATTCGATTACTTCAATTGTTTTTGCGATATAAAAAGTTCCATTAGATATCCACATGAATAACCTGGTTGGAAAATCCAGGCCTACAGAAAAACTCACGAGTGAAACACTCACCATTTGTTCAAGAGTTTCCAGTGAGAAATTTTCAATGATACATCACTCGACTGGTCGAGCTGTAAAGTTTTCCGGGTGTGGAAAAGGGGAAAAATCCGGTAAAAATGTCGATGGAAGGAGGAAAATGGAAAAGATCCAGGTTTGTTGAAGTGATGCTGACAGCAGAAAACATAAATAAGCGACATAAATCAGAGGTTCCTTCCAACAATGCAGGTATTGTGAGCCAGAGATTCACTACAATTTGTCAGTATTTTACGTGAGCAGAACCAAGTCCTCTCATTCAACCAATGCTGTCAGTTTGAATAGAACCTCACCATGAGTCTGTATCACAAGGGTCTTGTCTGCACCAATCATCTCTTTTTTCTCTGTTGTTCTCACGGTTTTTCGCCTCCAGCTCTCTCAGTCTACATTTATTTTTCCTCGAGTCATCAATTGTTTGAGTTGCTAGGATGCTGTGAAATCTCCTTCAGCTACAGTCACAGCTTCATAACTGAATGTTGCTTGAAACACCTGGTACCTCCCACTTTGTATTAGATTGAATAAAAACTCGCATACTTTTAGTTCTGCTGGACATTTTTTGTAAAATTGTGTAAATTGAGTTTTTATCATAAACTTTACTCAACTGCTGGTTCTCAGTGATTTTGAACATGTACATGGTTCGTATTCTGAAGTTATATGTATGAAGTTATGAACTAGAGTTCCGAAAATGAAAGTTTGATGTTCCAAAATTGAAATTCCTCAACGTTCAAGAAGTTCTAGCTGTAACTTTTGCTCTTACAGTACAGTATCTTCACACTCAAACACGCCTTGCCACCCAAACAGCTGATACTGCTATATCTGATGAATTTAAGTGTTCATCATTGTTGAAAATAGTTTATCATATTTTATTTGTCAAGAAAATAACTATTTCCCACAGCTACCTTGGAAAGTTGCTGTTCCTGTACTGATTAAAATACCCAAAGATTCACTTTTCCGCTCTAGTGCCGGAAAATTTTTTTCTGCACTGCAGATTTGCAACATGGCAACACAAAATAGTTAGTAGGTTATATGGAGCACCAGTGCAGGAAAATCAAAATTAAGTTGGTAACTGTGGTAAAGTGTGGTATAGTGTTGTGGTGCACGTTATAATAATATGAAGGCAGTGGACAACAGTGGATGACAGCGACAGCCACCACATGAGAGACAGCCGCCTTCATTCATTTACAATTACATTATTCAATTTTAAATAAATTAAGGTTTTTATTAATAATAAAATTACACAGAAAAACATTTAATGGATTTCAGGGAATTTTACCCATAATTACCCACTTTTCATATTCAATGGTAACTGTAGGAAAAATTTAATGTGAAATACGTGCGCAAAGTTCCTCTGCTGCACTCAAGAAACCATTCCGCCCTCGCCTACTGCTCGGGCGTAAACGTTTCTTCTGGTGCAGCAAACTGTCACTTTGCGCACTAGTTGCACAAATAACTATTTTATGATGTAATAATAAATTTCCATGATTGAGATGAAATGTTTTGTCAATTAGTTGAATTCTTACATTGTTGATAAACGATGTGGCAACATCGCAATGCGTGAAAGAGATAGCGCCATCTGCTTCGTTGAACGATAGACAAGGATTATAGCAATACCATTGCAAATCACACACTGCCATTATTACGTGGACCTCACTATAGATACTGAAAGAATACTTTTGGATAACTATAGGATAACTGTGACTGTTGCTGGCCGTTACTCTGTATCTGAGACAAAGAGAAGCTGCTATCTTCACTTCAATATTAGATGAATTGAATATATTATAAATCGGGTAGATTATTACGTTGTTTATTGTAACAGTGGTAGAAGAGTTTGGAAAGTGGAGAAGAGTAGACAAGCATTATTCTAGGAGAAATTCATAATACTATCTTTTTTCTTCAGGGCTACTCTTGAATATACAGGAAATGAGAATAGAAAGAAGCTTGCAATAGTATTTATTTAATGTCAATTAATTTATTTCCCAATCACTTGATAATGGCATCCATATAACTGAAACATGTTGTGAGTAAACAATTTTCATAAGTGGATTCCTATTTTTATCAATACTCATAACTATAGTGAGGTCCACGTTATAATGGCAGTGGAGGAAGATAGGAGAACAACGTTGCCGATCCTCTGACTTGTCAATGCCTTCTATGAACGGTAGCTGATACACGTTTATTGATGTAATATTAACTGTTCATTCTCGTTTAAAATAATCGATTACATTTTAACAAGCAAGATAATTATATTTTTCAATAATTTCATTATGAATTTTCATAGTTAAGATGAAATATTTTGTTAATTAATTACTATTAATCCTACATTGTTGAAAGTCGATGTGGCAATAGAGCAAAGCGAGAAAGAGATAACGCTATCCGCTTTGTTGAATGATAGGCAAGGATAGCAATACCATTGCTAATCAAACACTGCCATTATAACGTGGACCTCACTATAGCATGCTTCATTCCATCGGAAAGTCAAAGTAGTGAGAAAACGCAGAAAATCTGAGAAGAACGCTGGAAAAACGCTGATTTTGGGCGTATCTTTGATGAAATATCCCACCTCATCACAAAATTTTTAGACCCTAGCTAAACCTCTGTACCAAATTTGAACATTTTCTGTCTATTACTTGATGAAAGAACTGAGAAAACGCAAAATTTTGGGCGTATCTTTGGCGTTATTTCAAATTTTAACACAACATTATTGCACCCTAGCTTAGCTTTTGTACTAAATTTGAACAATTTCTGTTCATTTGTTCTCGATAAATCTGAGAAAAAGCAAAAAAACGCTAATTTTGGGTGTATCTTTGGAGTTATTGCAAATTCCTTCTGACACAACATTATAACACCCCAGCTGAGCTTCTGTACTGAATTTGAACATTTCCTGTTTATTTGTTCTCGATAAAGCTGAGAAAACGCTAAAAAACGATTGAAGAACGCAGATTTTGGGCGTATCTTCTAAAATTTTTCCAAATCCATTCTTAGTGCGCCTCTAAAGGGCCAACTGAACATACCGACCAAATTTGAAGGTTTTTGGTGTGGTAGATTTTTAGTTCTGCGAGTGAGTGAGTCAGTCAGTCAGTAACTGCCATTTCGCTTTTATATTATATAGATACTTCATGATACACGTTTCATAGATATGATTTGCAGTTACTAATTTTAATTTTTTCTTCATTTATACATAAAGGTATCAGCTATCCTCTATGGAAGGTAGTGGCAAGGCAGATAATTGGCTACGCTGTTCTTCCATTCTTCTCCAGCCATTATAACATGGGCCTCACTATATAGATATTTTCAATCGTTCCACTTTCCGGTTCCATTGTCCCACAATGGCAATAACTGAGAGAATATTTTTGGAGAAGTGCCAAGTTGTTCTGACAGTAAATCGTAATGACAGCTGCTGTCGAAATGTCTGTCTGTTCTTCATTGAGAATTGAGAAAAACAACGAGAGATGAGAGAATTTGTTCTCTACAAAATTGAAAAACTGCAACAAAAAGTTTAATTGACACTTGTAATTTTTGATTGGATGAGACAGAAATGTTTGAGCTCTCAAAGAATTTCGTGTTCAATTTTGAGTGCTATGTTGTGTTCAATATTTCTGTAGGGGTTTTAAGCTATAAAGGGTTATGAGTTATGAAGGGTTCAATCATTGTTACAATAGAAATGTTGACATTCATCGTTGTTATTACGTGTTGGTTTAAGGTTATCACTCTACTTGTTACAATATTTTACAATCATTGTTCTTTTGACTTTATTTGTGTGTCATTCACATTGTCTGGTATTTCAAATGTGCAAGTATTTCAACTTTCCGTTATTATTTGTGTTCATTATCTAAAATAAGTAAAACCTTCCGAATAATATTAACATATTGCCAATTGAAAGCCAAAACATAACAAAATCTCCAAATTTTTTATCAAAATTTTTTGGAGAGAAATAGTACAGGCTCAGCCTAGTTTTTCCTCCAATGTCATAATTGTATTATAATTATAGTATTTTATACAATAAATAACCTAATTAATCTTTCCTTTGATTGAAGGTCAACATAATTCAACAAAATCCCTTGCCCATCTGATTTTATACTCAAAACAATTTGATTTCTCTATTGATGCCTCTCTATTGATTTTAAAACTATAGTTCATGATTCTGAATGTTATTCATATGAGCCCACTCACACAAAAATCTAGTACAAAAATTCAAGGAAAAATTGAAATTTGTTATTGTATTTGATTGAAAAGCGATAGAGTACTCAAACTATAAGAGACCTAGAAATTTATTGAAAGTACTCTAAACAAGTTGTTACAAAAAACTACGAATCCATAGGCCTTTTGCCTCTGGTTTTTTGGGTTGGACTGTATGATACGAATAAACACATTCATATATCCAATTCAGCACACCGGTATTCAGACCCAAGAAAACAAATCGGAAAAATCACTTACCCCGATCCAAACTATGACGTAATGATTTACCGATTTTTCACAAACAGGGTTTCAGGTGGTAAATTGGAATAAGGAATATGAAGGAGACAGATGGGTGAAAACAAATCTATATTATTCTGCGATGGTGTGTGATCCGCTCTTGTGGTCCTTAGTCCTCAAACATTTGTACTGACTGGATATATATTTCACTCAGAGTATTTTAAACGATTAAGGGGGCGTTGGCTTCCACTCTCAATATATTTTCACAAACATAAACACAAGCACAAGTTATGAATCAATCGCACGAAACGAATATATTATATTCACAATAATAGCCAAATTTCCCACGAATTTCCCACGATTACATATTCAAAAAATAACAAATTAAACAAATAGGAGTTGCTAATTATGGATCAACTATCCAAACGAAAAACAATGATCTGTCGACAATGAGATCTGTTTTGCAACTGAGCTCAGCTCCGGGCTGCACACGCCTAGAGCAGAGGAGATGGCTCAAATCGTGGGAATGAAAACGATAACAGGACAAAATCTCTTCCACAGCACTAAGCAGCGAATGAAGGAAAACTAAAAATACTATACAAAGAAACTGGCTTGAGCACAAGTCTTAGTACTTCAACTGCAAACAATAAAGAAAGAGTACTTGATAAAAACAATACTTTATTAGTTTTGAAGTATCAATAGTTTAAAAGATTCTACTACACATAGTTGAATTTTTTATTTATTCATTCATTTATTCATATGCAAATACAATCCAGGTAAAACCAACATGCATTTGCCCAAAACTGCTTCAAACCTTAATTTGGAATACACAGTCTAAGTTTAAATGATAACCTGAATGATAACTTAACTCGCACACAATTTTAAGTCCCATAAAATGTATCTACTACAATTTTAAATTTATCAGATTGATCGATTTCTAAATACGAATCAAAACAACGAAAAATCCTTCACAATTGCAAAAAATTCCACTCAAATCCAAAATGAGTCTCATATGTTGATTTCCAGTGAATAATAAATAACTGGGCCATTACTTCCAATGAGTACACAATTGCCTTGAAATGAAGATGAACAGTCGAATAAACTTTTTAACGAGATTAGCGTAGTTACTCCCATGCCGCCTATTCCATTCGAAACAATTTATGGCATGAAACTCTACAACTGTGGTTAGATTGTTTGGATAGATCTGTGGTAACTGCTGAAACCTGGCTGTGGAGCGATGCATGCTGAGCCATGCTAATGAGCATAAATGGACCTGGCAATCAATGGTTGTATACTGCATGTGTGGTTGGTCCCAGAGGTGATTAATTTGAGATGAAGCTGTGCAGCAGATAGAGATGATTATGTATTGGTTACCCAGCTGCTATCTACTATCAAACTATCACTACCATAGTTCTACAAACTACTGTTTGCTACTATCGCAAATTTTCACATCTACCGATAAAAAAGATGACATGATTCAATTCTATCAACTAGTAGTTCTGTGAACAGTAGACCTCGTGCTCAGTAAGTTACATTGACCGGTTGTTATGTTTTCTCAGAGAATTAATAAATAATTTATCAATTTTAAATGTCTAGAAAAAATCCTAAATAAACATAGAGCTTCCTCTCCTATCGTACCGTGACGTTCGTCCCGGAATGTGAGTGTGAGCGCTGTTATCAGGTCTGGCTGCAACTGTCTACAACGTTGATGGAAAGATACATTTTCAAGATGTTCGATGTTTTTGAACGTCTAGTAGTATTATATTCAACTGTTTACTAACGTTGATGCAAAGATATATTTTCAAGATATTCCATATTTCTGAACGGGTAGTATTATAGTCAACTGGACAGCTAATTTATTATGAATAATTCTAAAGTCTGATTTTTACGGTAATATTGGCGTTCAAAGGAGACTCCTTTTCCTAGTGTATTATCCTTGAAAAGCAAAATTTCAAAAAACCGTATGGATACGCAAAATTAAAAAAGGAACGTGTCTGTCAAATTTCATGAGAATCTATTACCGCGCTTCGCCGTAAATGCGCAACATATAAACATATAAACATTCAAACATTATGAGAAATGCCAAACCGTCGACTTGAATCTTAGACGTCACTTCGCCCGGTCAATCACTTATGATCTCAATAGGTATAATCTTTTTAAAAAACAGTTGAAGTATTCTTAGAAATTAATAGAATAAGAATAAATATTATAACTACGAGTTTCGGTGATCACACCATTACTTAATAACTATAAAAATTACTTGATAACTCCAAATTAAATAAGAATTCCACTCTTCAAATCGAATTTCAATTTAATCAAAACTCAATCATCACTAACTGATCGAAAACAAGATAACAAACTTTTCTTTCAAGGGTTTCCAGGCAACGAAAGTATGATCTTATTTGAAAGTGGGTTATAGCTCAAAAACGTTAGGTTGTGATGGATATAAAATAAAACCTATCTTTTTGAAATTTTCTTATTGGAAAAGTTTGAGGGTAGAATAGTTTTGGGTATTTCGCTCTTGCCCAGTTATATCTATATTATTTGTGATTGTATTTATTTATTAATAGATGAATATTGTGCAGTTATGTCTTGATATGTCTATGAATATCAACGATATTGTTACTAATTTGATGTTCTCATTATTTCAGGTAAGCCTCGAAGGATTGTGTTTGATCAGTCCATCCTCATTTTAAAGAGCCACATGTGAGTAAGAGAGGTTCACTTCTTCACTAATATTATAATCTATTCATAATCTATTCACACAATAAACTGTGCTTGTGTTTATGAGAACACAATAATTAGAAAAGGATATGAATATCAGCTGATATCGTGAGATATAAAGGTGCGTACAGACTTTCGCTCTGCTCCAAAATCGAACGTCACTAGAGCTTATCGATTGATGATCGACCGGGGAGCAAGAGTGGAACGCGAGAAGAGCATCTCCCGTAACGTTCATGATCGGAGCGATAGTGGAGCGATTACGGAGCGTGCGTGGAGCGTATTGGAGGCGCGTATATCTGTACGCACCTTAATGCATGAATTGATTTAAAACCAATTTCAAACTCATCAAGCATCACTCATAAATATATCAGTACTGTAATGAATGTTCATCATGCAATATCTACTGAGAAACTAAATTAATTAACAATATTCATCAATACAGCAGATCATACTCATACAGGATTTCTTCGAGAGCCTGTATATCTTCAAAAGTGAAGTCTGTAAACTCTCTCCAAAAGTTCTAGTTGATTCCAAATTCTCTGAGATCAGAGAGAAATCTTCAATTTGAAGATAGATGAGTAATCTTCAGTATTCATGATATTTAAAACTTGTGAATATTGCTGAAATTGTGAGAATTGGTTATCACATCAAATGGAACTAGAGTTTGCCACTCCATGAACTGCAATCTGCATTCCGTCACAAAAATTATCACATTACACAAGAATTCGCAAGACGTACACAAGAATTAGCTATTACATCAAATGAAACTAGAATCTGCCACTACATAAACTGCAATCTGCATTTCCTCCCAAAAATACGTTATCAAGAATTATCACATTACACAAGAATTCGCAAGACGTTCACAAGAATTAATCATCACATTAGATGAAACTAGAATCTGCCACTACATAAACTGCAATCTGCTTTCCCTTATATACAGCAATTAGCCAATTCCGTTATTCCAGTACGTTCAACACACAAGCTTCACAAGGACTCTCTAATTCAATAATTTCGAATAAATATTTCAGAGTAGCTTATTGTTAGAAATTGTTTCAAAGTAACTGAATCTAATAAAAAATCATGTCAGAAATATTTTACTTTCCTTGCCCCATTACCATAGGAAAGGGAAGTATTGCTTTCCGAAAAAAATCAAGGTACCCCAAACTCCAAATTTCTATACGTTTCAAGGTCCCCTGAGTCCAAAAAGTGTTTTTTGGGTATTGGTCTGTATGTGTGTGTGTGTGTGTGTGTGTGTGTGTGTGTGTATGAGTGTATTTGCGTCTGTGTACACGATATCTCATCTTCCAATTAACGGAATGACTTGAAATTTGGAACTTAAGGTCCTTTCACTATAAGGATCCGACACGAACAATTTCGATCAAATGCGATTCAAGATGGCGGCTAAAATGGCGAAAATGTAGTCAAAAACAGGGTTTTTCGCGATTTTCTCGAAAACGGCTTCAACGATTTTGATTAAAGTTATACCTAAAATAGTCATCGATAAGCTCTAGCAACTGCCACAAGTCCCATATCCGTAAAAATTTCAAGAGTTGAAATTTCAAAAATTTCAACCCCACCTATGCAATGTTTGATTTTAGATTCTCAATTATCAGGCTTCAGATACAATTTGAACAAAACATTTTGAGTGGAAGAGATTGAGCATGAGAATCTCTACAATTAATGTTCAGTAACATTTTCACCTAAAATTAAAAATAAGCTCGAAATTCGAGTAAATGTGATTATCCAATTGCAAACTGTAGGCAACTGTTGATTCTATCAAATGATTCACTATGAAAATAGTGATAGCATACCTCGTGTGTCTCCAGCGTTATTGTCCTGTCACCAGCTGGCTCAAATATTTGAATAGTAGACTTGAGATACGCGGGAATACTAGCGTCAGGTGATCAATTTCCATTACGGCAAGGAAAGTTGTGTGAGTGCGCCACACCAGATTTTTTCACATGTAAAACAATATTATTATTATTATTATTATTATTATTTATTCTCATAAATTGAGTCAAAGTTATGTGCTTTAAGGAAAGAACTTACCAAGTCTCAAGACTTTCTGTCCTTCAAACTGGAGCGCAATTTACACCCAGTGCTTCCATCTCAGATCTCAGATCTCGTACACGTTTCCATAGCGATATCCACTGTCAGCATTGGTTAAATGGGAAGCCTTGATGCTATCCATAAGCAACACTGACAGAAATAAGTGAATTACACTCTAGATACGTGTTTCGTGTCTTTCTTCAGGAAAACCTATCTTCAGTAAAAACATCCTTTCAGTTCAAGTGATACATTCCGGGTCGCATTGACAACTCGGCTCGCTTCTCAGACGTATTCATCGTGCATTGAGAAGCATTTTATGAGTTGCAAACTTTGCAAAGCGTGCAACAAACTTGGTGGTGCGTTCTCTTCTGCTGCGACGCCATTAGGGGGAAACAAGCGCTCGTTTCTTTGCCAGATTGCATTCGAAAACTCGCTTATAATCCCCTGGATTTCTCTCCTTTATTCACAGATGCTACCTTATTGAAATACCCGGCGTAGGGAGCTTAGACTCGCGCTGGAGATTCACTTTAGAATGTCATCATTGCTCGTATGAGAAGTACACATGTTGTTCATAAGGGAAACTGGAAGTTTAGAGTGTGTTTCACTATAGTGAGAGATACAAGACTCTGAAACTGCAGTACTGTGTTTGTGAAAACAGTTTCTAAGTAATCTGTTTCGACTTGGAACAAGAGTAGACTCTGTGCTACAATTTTGAATTATCAATTCTTCTCTTATTTATAAACTTCTTAAACCGTGTTCACACTGAACAAATGTTCGAGATACATGTTCGGCAAACATGTTTCTTGAGGAGCTCAGGGACAAACATTTTGAAAAGTTTGGACAATCCTTGTTTGTCAAACAAAAAGTAACTGTTTTTCCAAATATTTTCCGTGTTTGCTGTAGAACATGAATACCTGAATATCTCCCCACTTACAGATATTTTGTTTATTTTATCAATTTATTCATATGGCTTTTATCGGCAGAGAGATCCTTTTGGATGTTCTGCCTCGCTGTATTACCCAATGTCATTTCCTATTAACACTCAAGTTTATAGGTTACAAATAGGTTATATTTATATAGTAACTAGCCGCCAGGCTCACTTCGCTGACCATATCCATCTAGCCAGGGGGCTCCGCCCCCTGGACCCCCGACTGGATCGTCCAAGAACGAGATTTTTCATTTGAGCATTTTTATCATATGTTAGGACCTTCCAGTCGGGGATCCAGACTAAACGTCTGGCTAAATGGATATGGCGAGCGAAGTGAGCCTGATGGCTAGTAATATAATATTCCCAGGAATAGCTCTGATTGAAGTAGCTATGGAAATGGTATGGAAATTTTTCAATTATAATTAAGAGAATAAGAAGAATATACATGCTAAAAGACGAACTTTAAACCCTTAAAAACCACCCTTAGAGTTAAAATATTGCCAAAAGATTTCTTAGTGCGCCTCTAAAGGGTCAACTGAACATACCTACCAAATTTAAACGTTTTTGGTCTGGTAGATTTTTAGTTTTGCGAGTGAGTGAGTGAGTGAGTCAGTCAGTCAGTCAGTGAGTGAGTGCCATTTCGCTTTTATATATATAGATATCGTAGAGGAACAATAGGGTAAGTAGATATCCCATGGTTGTTACAGATGATATTTATTATTCTCATATGATTTCAATACACTAGTTACCAGAACGTTAATAACAGTTTAGTCTTGAATGTATTAAAAATAAAGATGGTTGGTTGATATGAAGAGTATTATTTATTCAATATCTAATAATGGTATAGAGCGTTTATATCGCAACTTTTAATATTATCTCAAGCCGATTACTGTCGACTATTGTCGATTTTTACTGTTTTGTTGGGGTAAGAGTGTATGAACGGCACAATATGAGAGGCTACCAGCGTCAGGCAGCTTCACGGGAACGAACTACGTGAACTATCGGCTTGAGTAACAGTAAAAGTTGCGACATAAACGCCCATACCATGGGATATCTACCTATGCTATTGTTTCTCTATTGAATTGAATTGAATTTAGTTTATTGCCAAAAATTAGAAATACATATTTTTACAATACAATATAAATAACATTGATTGTAACTTAAGTGCATCAATAACATCACTGTAATACTTGGCACTGCCAACATAAGATTCCTTGTGTGTTGGCAGTGAGTTGCAGTTTATTTATTCTGTATCAATTCAGGTCAGTATATGAATTAATATACAATTGATAATATTAACACAAAAAAAATTAATAATGCTAATGAAGCTATACCTATTATACAAAAAAAGACTATGGTAATATATTATATATTTTGTTTCATGACGCGTCCACACTGGCCACGGGCAAACATTGTTTCTCAAACATAATAAAATTTGCCCAAACTGTTTCAACAAACATGTTTGTCGAACATTTGTTCAGTGTGGTCACGGCTTTATATTACAATTTTTTTTTGTTATCTTGTATTCATATTATGATAAATATTTGGACATATCAACCTGGAATAAACGGTGAGGGATTGGTGATTTTGGCCCGGTTGCACAACAGCCGGTTACATTTCTAACGTGATTAATTTCACGAGAACCAATCAGAGAAGGCGTCTTTGAAAAGACAGCATCTCTGATTGGTTCTCGTGGAATTAATCACGGTTAAAATTTAACCGGCTGTTGTGCAACCGGCACTTTATTCTGAAAGCGTCAGTTCACCCTTTGATTATGAAAACTTACTCCGGATCCCCCTGGCTAAACGGATAAGGCGAGCGAAGCGAGCATACCGTCTATAGTGAGGTCCACGTTACAATGGCAGTGTCGAAAGATAGGAGAAAAACGTGGCCGATCCTCTGTGTTGTCAATGCCTTCTATAGACGGTAGCTGATGCAGGCTTATTGATGTAATATTAACGGTTCATTCTCGTTTAAAATAATCAATTATATTTTATTAAGCAAGGGGATATATATTTTTTCTACAACTGCACGTAAAGAAAGAATTTACATACTCAATTCTCCTCGTAAAACAGCTCATTTCTGAGGAGAATCTACTTTTTCGCTCGCTAACCATCTGCGCATGCGCAATACATTTTCTTTACGCTCGCAAATCATTCACGCATGCGCAGAGGAGTTTCTTTACGCTCGCTAATCAGCTGATGATAAGCAGCTCGCCAAAGACAAACCACTCTCGGTCAGATCTTAACCTAAAAAGTCGGTAATTGTACCGATTCTACAGCCATGATGGATATCAGTGTAGACGAATTATTATAAATTCTGCCAGATATAAGTGATTTATCAGGTTTTTGCAGTTGTAGAAAAAATTTTGTATGTAATTCGCGCGCAATGCTTCTTTATCGCTCTTGCAAAACGTGATAACTGTTTTGCGTGAGCGATAAAATCGCGCATTACGCTCTTAATACATAAAAAATCTGGTGTGGCGCACTCACACAACTTCCCTTGCCGTTATGAAAATTGATCACCTGACGCTAGTCTTCCCGCGCATCTCAAGTCTACTACTATTCAAATTTCAAAGATCTGAGCCAGCTGGTGACAATAATTTGCAATTGAATAATCACATTTTCTCGAATTAAAAGCTTATTTTCAATTTCAGGTGAAAATGTTACTGAACATTAATTGTAGAGATTTTCATGCTCAATCTACTCCACTCGATTTTTTTCGTTTCAATTGTATCTGAAGCCTGATAATTTGGAATCTATCTGCATTGATGAGGCGAAGCTCCTGAAATTTTTACAGATATGGGACTTGTGGCAGTTGATAGAGCTTATTGATGACTATTTTAGGTATGAATTTGATCAAAATCGATGGAGCCGTTTCCGAGAAAATCACGAAAAACCCTGTTTTTGACAACATTTTCGCCATTTTAGCCGCCATCTTGAATTGCATTTGATCGAAATTGTTCGTGTCGGATCCTTATAGTGAAAGGACCTTAAGTTCTAAATTTCAAGTCATTCCGTTAATTGGGAGATGAGATATCGTGTACACAGACGCACATACACTCATACACACACACACACACACACACACACACAACACACACACACACACACACACACACACACACACACACCACACACACACACACACACATACAGACCAATACCCAAAAACCAGTTTTTTGGACTCAGGGGACCTTGAAACGTATAGAAATTTAGAAATTGGGGTACCTTAATTTTTTTTAAAGCAATACTTTCCTTACCTATGGTAATAGGGCAAGGAAAGTAATAGCTATTTCAGTAATTTCATAATGAATTTCCATGACTAAGATGAAATATCTTCTACATTGATAAAAGACGATATCGCAACAGAGCAAAGCGAGAAAGAGATAGCGCTATCCGCTCTGTTGAATGATAGACAAGGATAGGAGTACTATTGCTAATCAAACACTTCCATTACAACGTGGACCTTACTATAGTTATAATAAGAAATACCCTCATCATAGTTCTAATAGGAAATACTGTACGTTGAAGACAACCTCTCGACTGTAGTTGGGAGTTACGCCTAGTATGCATAAACCTCATCACACGTTGTACAGCCGTGTGCGTGGCATTATCATCATTCCATTAATCAAAGATTCATCCCTCAGCCATCCTTGCGTCAGCTGCTCATCCGTCAGCTTCAGTAGCGACAAGCTCAGTATGATCTCCTGTCTTATCAACTATATATTATCCCGCGGGGAAATTTTCAATCTAAAAAGCTCCCAGTTTCTTGCCTGTGCTTCTCTGCTCTGATGATATGGCGAGCGAAGCGAGCATACCGTCTGTGGTGAGGTCTACGTTATAATGACAGTGGAGGAAGATAGGCGAACAACGTTGCCGATCCTTTATGTTGTCAATGCCTTCTATAGACGGTAGCTAATACCGGCTTATTGATATAATTTAAACGGTTCATTCTCGTTTGAAATAATCAATTATCTTCTATATATAAATGCGAAATGGCACTCACTGACTGACTGACTGACTGACTGACTGACTGACTGACTCACTCACTCACTCGCTGAACTAGAAATCTACCAGACCAAAAAAGTTCAAATTTGGTAGATATGTTCAGTTGGCCCTTTAGAGGCGCACTAAAAAATCTTTTGGCAATATTTTAACTCAAAGGGTGATTTTGAGGGATTAAAGTTCGTCTTTTAGCATGTATATTCTTCTTATTCTATTATTTATAATTCAAATTCAAATTCAAATTTATTGATTCTCAAAAAAATATACAACACTTTCAAGACAAAAAAAATATATATATATAAGAATCTACACCTACAAAGAAACCCTGTGCGCAGGTGTGAGTTGCAATATAAATGTTTAACAAAAATGATCCAAAACAAATTTCTTGAAAAAAATACAGAATAAAAACTAGTACTTAATAATAAAGAGGATACTAAAAATAAAGGAACGGAAGGAGAAAAGACGGGAAAGGCCAAGAAGAAAGAAGAAGATGAAGAAGAAGAGAACGATAAGAAGTAGGTAAGTCAACTGCAACCATGGAGTAGACGAAAACTAATTTATTTAAAACAATTTTTCCTCGATTTTATTCGCTATTATCCATTTATCTATGTCTGATCTAAGCCTTTGGTTTATGTTTGTTTTTACAAGAATATTTAAGGGAATGTGGTTTATTAATTTATTGGAAATATAAGAAAACTGTCTCCTACACACATTCAAGTCCATTCTGACAAATTGGAAAATGTCTCGCGCGGGGCGCAAGCACAAAAGAGATTCTCGAGGTTCAAATAAATTTTTATTTTTTATAATATATAGTACCAAATTTTTTATGAAAAGTTGTCGAACTGTTAAAACCTTGAACTCCCTGAATAAATCTTTTGTTAGAAAAAAGGCCATACCATATGTTAATATAGAATTATAATCTAGAGAGAGTACCTCTTCGAAACAGTTGTTAACTGGTAACTAAATTAATAATTTTTGTCAGGTTGGCATAAGGTTGAGTTGACTTTGTTAGGTTGGCACCAAGTTGAAGATTGAAATGCATTTATCGCGGAAAAATTGATTGTGCAATGCTTCTTCAATCAGAGCAATTCCTGGGAATATTATATTACTAGCCGTCAGGCTCGCTTCGCTCGCCATATCCGTTAAGCCAGACGTTTAGTCTGGACCCCCGACTGGATCGTCCTAACATATGATAAAAATGCTGCTCATCCGTCAGCTTCTGTAGCGACAAGTACAGTATGATCTCCTGTCTTATCAACTATATATTATCCCGCGGGGAAATTTTCAATCTAAAAAGCTCCCAGTTTCTTGCCTGTGCTTTCTCCGCTGTGATGGAATGGCCAGAATAATGGAAGCAACTTCCATCTTATGAGTGGAGAGAAGCTGGGTTGATGACAATGGAGAGATATGGGATAATATAGAGAGAGATAGGGAAGAAAATATTGTCAATTAGCTTAATGACTTGCGGTTTTTTTACTGCGTGTTTCAAGGTTGAGTTGATGTTTTCTCATCCCAGATCTGATTTTCGTACTTGATGTGATACCCTTTGTTTTGAGAAGTGTCTTGCTTCTCTTAACTTATCTCATTTAACTTTATCTTTATCTTTATCTTAACTTTATCTCTCATTTTTTTTCCAAGAGTGTTATGTTGATGTACTGTTTTGATTACGATGTAACTTGACGGAATAACTTGACCTTGAACTTCCAAATTTCTAAAACTGAGTCACCTCCTTCTTGTTTCTTTCTCCCTAAAGAGACTAAAAGAAAAGAAGATAAAGAAAAGAAAAGATAAAAGAAAAGAGACTAAAAGAAGATTCAGATTCAGATTCAGATTCCTTTATTCATGTGTTTAACAAAACATAATTCAACTTACGTTCTAGCGTTAAAAATGAATACCAGTAGCAGTAAAATGACATGGTGAATCACATTAAACTGATGAGTTCTACAATAATATTGAGCAAGAATAATGATGAAAAATGCAAAAGTTAAGATACTACTGTAATGTTTTCACATGAAACGGTGAAGTTTGGACCTTAAGATGTCCATTCTCAGAGAGGGTATCAAGGATACCCTCCCCTTCAGCACTTAACCGTGAAAAAAGAAAGTTGAAAATTCAAACGAAATATTATGTCTAAGCGAAAAAAATGAAGAAAAAATATCAATAAGTAAAAACCAAATCATAGAAACGATAAATCATTCAGTTAAATCAATTAACAGAAAAGAGTTAATAATAATAAGGGGAAAAATAAAGAAAAAGTTAATTCCCAATAATTAGAAAATCAATATGAATTGGAATAATGAGGGAGTGAAATTTATTATTAGAAAGAAGATTTGTAGATTTAAATTCAAAAATAATGTTGATGACAAAGGGAAATTATTGTAAAAAAGAGATTAGTTCATGTAAGAATCAAGATAATATGATTATGAAAGTTCATGGAGGAATAATAATAATTCTAATTGGGAATTATGAAGAGTAGATAATTCCAGCCTCGAGAGCTCATGTATTCGTTGAAAACGGAAATCTTTTTTTATTTTTTTTTTGAGTTCACCAAATAATATATATATTATTAAGCAATATTCTAGATAGGTACTATCTTTGTTTTATGAATAATATTGTATTGTTCTGACAGGAAGTATCGAATACATCCAATTTATTAGTCTCTTTTGGTCTTACTCCCTAAGAAGACTGAAAATTGTCTAAAACCACAGATTTAATTAATTTTAGAAAGACCGGTTTCGGTTGTTTCACCATTGTCTTTTCACTTTCCTTGCCTTATTACCATAGGTAAGGAAATTATTGCTTTCCAAAAAAAATTAAGGTACCCTAATTTAAAGTTTTCTATACGTTTCAAGGCCCCCTGAGTCCAAAAACATGATTTTTGGGTGTTGTTCTGTGTGTGTGTATGTGTGTGTGTGTATGTGTGTGTGTATGTGTGTGTGTGTGTGTGTATGTGTGTGTGTGTATGTGTATGTGTGTGTGTGTGTGTGTGTGTATTTCTGTGAACACGATAACTCCATTCCTAATTAACCGATTGACTTGAAATTTTAAACTTGAGGTCCTTATACCATAAGGATCCGACAATAAGAAATTCAATGAAATTCAATCCAAGATGGCGGAAAAAATGGCGGATAATTACTAAAAAACCATGTTTTTCACGTTTTTCTCGAAAACGGCTCTAACGATTTTCTTCAAATTTATACCATGGATAGCTATATAAGCCCTATCAACTGACATGAGTCTCATTTCTGAGAAAATTCCAGGAGCTCCGTAATATTCTTGAGAAAAATGGCGGATAATGATTAAAAAACCATGTTTTTCACGGTTTTCTCAAAAATAACTTGACCGATTTTTTCCAAATTCATACCCTGTATAGTTATTTATCAGCTCTATCAACTGGCATGAGTCTTCGTTCTGGGAAACTTATGGGGGGTCCACCCCATCCTTGAGAAATAAACTTAGTAACCTCCTTCTCGTGCATGAGGTGGGTAGGTAGAGCAGTTCATAAAATGAACACATTGTCGAGATATTCCAACTTTAGAACAGCTGTTTTGACGACTTTTAGAAAAAATCATCGAATTTCAACGTTTACACAAAGGAGAAAGTACTCTGAAAACAATTATATATACACATATACAGAAGTCTGATCTTAGTTTCAAATATGAGCAAGGAAAAGTTGTGTGAGTGTACCACACCAGATTTTCATTTATTTTTTTTGAGTCCACCAAATAAAATATATATTATTAAGCAATATTCTAGAAAGGTGCTATCTTTGTTTTATGAATAATATTGTATTGTTCTAACAGGAAGTATCGAATACATCCAATTTATTAGTCTCTTTTAGTCTTTCTCCCTAAGAAGACTGAAAATTGTCTAAAACCACAGATTTGATTAATTTTAGAAAGACCGGTTTCGGTTGTTACACCATCGTCTTCTTGTATTTATGTATTCGTCTTTCTCTCTATGTATTTATGATTCATTTGGTTACTCGTAAAATATAATATTTTATAATCGGAAATTGTAATTGCATTCCATCTTTACACTGATCAATAATAGATTATTATTTACATTGTGAAAAATACTAGGTGATTAATCAGTAATATATTATCGTGAATCAGTGCATAACCCAGCAAACATTGCAACGAACATGGATAGATCCCATTCAACATAAATATGATTTGATCTAATCCAATCTGAACTCCTAAAGCTCTGGAAGAAGATTTACTCACTCACCTAATTTGCCTATCTTGTAAGACCGATTACAGACGAACCACTATCGCATGTGGGATGTGGGAGCTACTATTTTCCTTCTGTGGTACCACAAACGGAATGCATTGGCAGGCATGGCAGTGGCACTGATATTTCCACATGCTCTGTGGAACCGATTATTAAATAATCATTTATGTTGGAAAATTATTTTCCTTGTGATTGTGGTACCTTTGGCTTGAGCACAACGCTGCCCCCAGCTTCTGTACCACAATCGCACTAATGAGCGTTTTCTCGATTGTAGTATTGAAGACTCTCTGCGTTTATCGTATTGTTCTGGGGTATGTCGGTCCCACATCCGATATATAGTATATAAGTGTATAAGCCAGTATATATTGTAATCTACATAAATAAAGTACTCAATCTATCAATCAATCAATCAATCAATCAATCCCACATGCGACTGTGATTCGTCTGCAACCGGCCCTACTCTACATAGGTTTAGCTACTGAATTTTCAGTGATAATATAGTCACAACCTCTTCACATAATATTTCGATTAATCATATTACGCTACCTCCCAAAATATAACTTACTAACTCTAAATATCTTCAACAAAATTATTGCAGATGTGAATGAATGATAAATTTCTCTTGTTCAATTGTTGATCAATATAAAATGATAATAATTATTGAACGTTATTTCAAATTGAATGTTATCCGGTCCTGTTAAATTCTTTGATAGCAGCTCTCATCAGATCTCCTTTAAGCTGTTCGCCCAGTTGTCAATATTGGCATTATTTGCAGAAGTCTTCTTCCTGGGCGACTGAAAGCATTCAATTAAGAAATCCATTTTATAATAATTATCTTATGCTCAATATTTTTCCTACAGTTACCTTGAAAAATGGCCATTCCTGCACTGATTACAGAACGCAAAGAATCACTTATCCGCTCTAGTGCGGGAAAAATTTTTTCTGCACTCCAGATTTGCAACATGGCAACACAAAATAGTTGGTGGGTTATATGGAGGATTAGTGCACGAAAACAAAAATTACGTTGGTAACAATGACTGAGATCTAGATAAGAATCATTTCAATGGCTACCCTTCATTTATGATAAATCTAGAAATCTAAAACAAGAATAATGTTCATCTAAATCATAATTAAATAATCATCATTTATGAATTCTCATCATTAAGTAATAAATAATAGTTCTTTTCTATTGATAATTTATTATTATTTCAACTGCAAGCAATGAGAGAAGTAGCAAATATACATTATAAAATTCGAATTTTGAGGTTAAATCATTACCGTTCGATATCCATATGAATAAAAAACATAAGAATACTACAATAAATATTCTCTGTTGTCTATGTTATTTTTATGAATATTTTTCAGTTTACTTTGAGCATTTTTCTCGGTAATTTGAGGAAAAGTCTAAATTTCTGAATCCTGTTTCTGTAGTTTTTAGCTGGATAAAACAAACTTAGGTACGATTCTTCCCACTAGGTCACGCGCTTATCGGTTAAGCAATCTTGTTGTGTTCAGCCATTTTGCAGCTCAGTTCAGCCAATCAACTGTTGGCGTGTATTTTGAATGCGAATTTTTTGTTCTATCTGTTTTTTTCTGATTCTTGAATGAATAAAAATGAGAACTTTGGCTGAGAATTTTCAACTTCAATTGGATTATTAATTTTTAAATGAATCAAGGATTAATTATTTTTAAATGAATTAAGGTTGTTATTAATAACAGCATCACACACACAAACATTTGATGGATTTCAGCCATCATTTTACCCATAATCATTTAATCAACCACTTCTCATATTCAATGGTAACTGTAGGAAAAGTTTAATGTGAAATACGTGAGCAAAGTTCCTCTGCTGCACTCAAGAAGCCATTCCTAAACGTTACTTTCGGTGCAGCAAACTGTCACTTTGCGCACTAGTTGCACAAATAACTATTACATCATTGCGGAAAAAAAATTCCACCATTCATAACAAGCTTCTTCAGTCAGTCAGTCCCAGTCACTACTGAATTTTTTATTGAGAAAATTATTGTTGAGTCTAAGTGGAACAAAACAATAACTCGAAGTTTCACCTTTTCAGTGGAGAACAAAATGATTCATTTCCAAATAATTGCTCAGCAGGGTTTGCTCCGTGATGTGAAGTATTCGAATTGCGCAATTTATTTGCGTTCTGTGCAAAACCAGCGCTAAACTCTCATTAATAGCACCCCGGGGGTTGAATTTAAAACGAAATAATCTCAGTTGCTTGTCGCAATGAATTTCAAACAACGTCTTCCAACATTCTCGGGACCAACTTGTCTAGTTCCTCTCTATTCTCATCCACTCCTTCTTCTTTGCTTATACTGTATAAATCACCTCTTCTTCTCACTATTTCCTGTCGTCTCTCTCTTTCTCTTCTTCATTCTTTAAACTTCATTCTCGTTTTATCTCCTTTCGATTTTCTTTTTACTTATCCTTCTCTCGTATCTTTCCACTTACTTCAGTTTCCTCTCCAATCGCGTATTTTCCTCTTCACCATTCTTTATACTTCATTCTCGTTTTATCTCCTTTCGATTTTCTTTTTACTTATCCTTCTCTCGTATCTTTCCACTTACTCGAGTTCTCTCTCCAATCGCCTCATTTTCGCATATATTAATTCTTCTTCTCCATTTCTCTCATATATTTTTCTCATCTGTCCCATCTTGCCTTGTCTCTTATTTTCAATCCTCTTCTCTTCCTTGTTGCTTGTATTTTATCCTTCTCCTCTCTTCCTCTTTGAATCAAATTCTTTTCCCTTCACTCTTTGGCTCCCTTTTGTACCTTTTCTTTTATTCTGTCGTTTTTCGTCTCATTTCTGTTACTGTACTCTTTCCTTTTCCACCTTTTCTTCTTATTGGTTTGGAATCTATTCATATTATTCTATTATTTGTTTGAAGCTATTCCCCATTATTATTGATTTAATAAGTTTTGAGCAATAGCCTGTTTTTCTTTTTTGATCCTTGTATTGGTTTTGCCAATCCAATAAATAATGATAATTTTTTCTATCGCTTCTTAATTTCTTCCCGGACTTTTTCTATCTGTTCCTTCGGTTCCTTGCCTTCTCCTAGTTTCTTTTCTATTCTCCCAGCTTTATCCTCTCCTCTTTTCTGTCTCTTACCTCTTATTCGTGTTCTTTCCTTCTTCTCTCTTCTCTCATTACTGTCATTTATTGTAAATTAGTGTTTAAGCCAAAATATATTGTAACTTACATGCATGAAAAACTCTAAGAGTTGGTGGGAAGGATATTTTTAATATTCTTTCCGAAGAATGGACATTGATATGTCCAAAGCTCCGCCAATTTATGTAGATGCATAGCAATATAATTATCTATAGTTATTATATTACAAATTGCTTTTTCATATTATATAC
>NC_052509.1:63397742-63527742 GCF_014356525.2 Nilaparvata lugens
TGTCTTCATATCATGTACATTCCTTGTCATATGATTGGGTGAACGTCCATTTACATAATCAATAATATGTCCAAAAAAATAGGTTATGTCTCCACTGTGAAACGTTCAACTTCAATTTTCGTCCAAAAATAATATATACAAGCTAGAAATTTTGAATTTAGAAGAATTGAGCAGGACAAACACATTCCAACCCAATGCAGCTCAATTCAACACAACTAACAGTAGAGCACAATTTGCCAAGAAAATCTCGCAAGTATAATCGAACCCTGTCTATAATCCAACAGCTAGTGAAATGGGAACTTGGAGTTCAGTTGAAAATAAAATAATAATTAAACGATATTCCGAACAAACACAATTATAGTATCGTGTGAATTCCTTAATAGATTACATTATGTAAAAAAATCATTAATTCAGCGAAGAATTATGATCAAATTCTTTTAAAAATTCCAACTTCATTACTAGAAGGGATGATTATTTTGAAATGTAGCCAAATAACGCTCTCAAATGTAAGTTTCTCTCTCAGTATTATGTTTGTCTCTCACCCTATAATACAATCTTGATAACTATTGCCATGCATATATATATATAGTGGAATATAATAATGGAATTCACTCCAACTCTCACCATTCTGTGAAAACAACAAAGATTCTTACCCTTCAATCAGAGCTGTCAGAATTAAGTGAATCAAACTGTAGCTATTTTATCAATCTTCCAGGTGATTGATTCACTGATGGTTCGAATATTGTGCTTCACAATCACAGTTCGTGTGACTATCTGAATCCTTCTGCTCATCAGTGTGGAATTGACTGATATTTGTTCGAAATGATGAAACACTGTGAACATAGACAATAAGTGAAGACCAGGTGGAATCACTTGGGATTACTCTACTGTCTTCATCAAATTGATAACGGTTTATAATAATAATAATAATAACGAGTGACCTGGCTGGCTCAGGTCTGGTGTCAGAGTTTTCAGGTCGCAACTGATCAATTTCAGGGCCTCTGACATGACCTAACGACTGCGTTTTAGGCAGCCGGGACCGACGGCTTAACGTGTCCATCCGAAACACGGGAGTGGCCCGAAATAAATATCTTGCCCGGGCCGGGTTTTGAACCCGGGCCTCTGAATCATAAAGCCAGCATCTGATCCACTCGACTACGGCCACTCCTAACGGTTTAATATTATATTATTGAATGACAAAGACTGAGAAATTGTGAAAAAACACAGATTTATTGATATTTAGAAAGACCGGTTTCGATTATAACCTACACCATTGTCAATCTCTGATAAACTACACAACTACAACTACACAAAAAGGATTAATATCAGTTCCCCAATTCAATTTCAGAAATTGAAATTGAATCAGAAGTTTCAGATTTATTCTAGGTTAGTGTTATTGAAACATCGATTTTTGGACATATTGTAAAAAAACACATATTTTTTATTGATAGTTAGAAAGACCGGTTTCGATTATTACCTACACCATTGTCAATCTCTGACAAAATACACAACTACAACTACACAAAAAGGTTTAATATTAGTTCCCCAATTCAATTTCAGAAATTGAAATTGAATCAGAAGTTTCAGATTTATTCTAGGTTAGTGTTACAGAAACATCGATTTTTCGACATATTGTGAAAAAAACACATATTTATTGATACTTAGAAAGACCGGTTTCGATTATTACCTACACCATTGTCAATCTCTGATAAACTACACAACTACAACTACACAAAAAGGGTTCAATATCAGTTCCCCAATTCAATTTCAGAAATTGAAATTGATTCAGAAGTTTCAGATTTCCTTTAGGTTAGTTTTACACACACATCGACTCTTGGACGTACGATTTTCTACCGTCCTTATAAATTCTATTAGATTAAATAGATGAAGTTTGTCAAGTTCCATTTAATCTGATAGAATTCATGGGGATGGGACGGAAAAATATCGTACGTCCATGATCGATGATTGTGTAACTGGCTCCACTGTGAATGAGAAACTAAACTGATAGAAAGCTTACATTGAAAAAAACTGTTTTTCTCAACTCGAATAAACTGAACAGATTGATAGAAAATATTCCACGATCAATGGGAGCTCATAATATTAGAACAGTTTTTTTTCTCAACTCGACTAAACTGAACAGATTGATAGAAAATATTCAACGATCAATGGGAACACACGTTCAAGTTCCTTATCCCCTTAAAAAATGAATCAACTTGAACAGGTAGTCTGAAAACTCATACATAGACTCACATTACAGTTTTCCGAAATCATGAAAAAACCAACCTGTGCAGCTCGATAGAAAATTCTAGTGTAAACGGATATTTCACTGACCGACAAAAAAAACCCTGTAGGAACGAATCAGGTGAACCGGGAACAGTTCTATCAAAGAGTTGGCTCTGTTTCGCTCCCCAATGCCAATGAACCACCGCAAGAATATAACTGTGCAAACTTTCAAATATTCACTACTGTGAGATTCAACTTTTACTGTCAGCATTAACTGAATAGGAAGCATAGATGTTATCTATAAGGAATGCTGACAGTTTAGACAAGTCTTTGATACAGAGTTTAATTCATAATATAATAATGCATCTATATAAAAGCGAAATGGCACTCACTCACTGACTGACTCACTCACTCGCAGAACTAAAAATCTACCAGACCAAAAACGTTCAAATTTGGTAGGTATGTTCAGTTGGCTCTTTAGAGGCGCACTAAGAACGGATTTGGCAATATTTTAACTCTAAGGGTGGTTTTTAAGGGTTTAAAGTTCGTCTTTTAGCATGTATATTCTTCTTATTCCAATCTCTTAATTATAATTGAAAAATCTGTGGGTAGATGACACAAGTTGATAAGTCACATTTTTGACCGTATTGAGTTATGCATATGGTTGTGTTCAGAAAAATTAGATCTATAAGATGGTATAACTAAATATGTTGTACCTTTTTAAATAGCTGAGATATAGGCCTTGCTTAAGCCTGATAGTGCATTTTCTTCCAAACCCCAAGTTGACAAATATTGATAAGTACATATATCTCAACACTCTTCTACCGGTTTGTATTATAATCCAATTATCAAAAGATGACAAAATTTGATAAGTGTATGTACTGGTAGGCTATTATAAAATCTGAAAATCAATAACCCATATTGAGAACTACATAACCCATACAACTTTGCAAACAGTTCAAGTTTGGTTAACTTGATCAATACTTGTAAATAATAGCAATTAATTTTAAAAAAATATATTCAAATTTCTATTAAATCGATTTTTAAGATATTCCCTATACTGTTACATTGTGATTTGAAACATTTGGCAGATGGCAAAACATGATATCTCTGACATCACTTGCAAAAATTCTCAATAGTTAATTTAAATAAATTGTTTTATCCCCTTGATATTTTCTATTTAAATAGTCGAGGATCAGCTGATTATATTAGTGTAAAATGGGTAAGAAAAAATATTATAGATAATGTTTGCAGCTATGCCAAACTTTCAAATTGCTCTCCTGAAAAGTTTTACAAATCATGACTTATCAGCTTGTGTCATCTACCCACAGAAATGTCCATACCATATGTTAATATAGAACTATAATCTAGAGAGATTACCTCTTCGAAACAGTTGTTAACTGGTAACTAAATTAATAATTTTGTCAGGTTGGAATCAAGTTGAGTTGACTTTGTTAGGTTGGCACCAAGTTGAAGATTGAAATGCATTTATATCGCGGAAAAATTGATTGGGCAATGCTACTTCAATCAGAGCTATTCCTGGGAATATTATATTACTAGCCGTCAGGTTTGCTAAGCTCGCCATATCCGTTTAGCCAGACGTTTAGTCTGGACCCCCAACTGAATCGTACTAACATACGATAAAAATGCTCGAATGGAAAATGCAGGCGAGCGAAGCGAGCCTGCCGATCTCATTCTTGGACGATCCAGTCGGGGGTCCAGGGGGTTGAGCCCCCTGGCTAGACGGATATGACGAGCGAAGCGAGCCTGATAGCTAGTTAAAGATACTGCTGAAATTCATAATATCATAAATAATATCTAGACGGTTTAAACAAGTCACTGATAAAAAGTCTAGTTATACAGAGTGAGTCATACTGTATGTATGAGAATCCTTCAATAAGTTGGAGACTGTTGTAGATTTAATACTGTTACTTTCAGGATAAGTTATTGGTCAAATACTCTTCCTTTTGACGTACAGCTGGATTTCCATCCTTTAAAAGGGTTAGACCTCGCGCTGTTATAAACCACACAGTCTTCTCCAATATTGTCCATCAGAGTAAACTCTGTCCTGTCCTGTCGTGTCGGCGAGATATCGGTGTATAAACGAAAAAAATAGCTGTTTAGGTTGTTGTATCGAAAATCCTAAAAAAATTGATGTAAACAGCTATGCTACTATCATCAAAAGCTATAGTGAGGTCCACGTTATAATGACAGTATTTGATCAACTTTGGTTTTGCTATCCTTGTCTATCATTCTACAAAGCCGGTGGTACTATCCTTTTCTAGGTCCACAACGATGACAATTTATGTTTTTGTCAGTGTAAAAATATAATTAATTAATGCAGAGAATCGGCATCACTATTCTTCTATCTTCATCCACTGCCATTATAAGGTGGACCACATTATAGTTGAAAGCAGAGAAAATACTATGCTACTTCAAGCTATAAATTGCATGCCTCACAGCATGCAATGGATAGTCCACACAACAGCTGTGTTTCTAATAAGTTACATTGAAATATTGAATTGCATGCGTTATTGCATGCGTCATTGTCAAATTTTATAGAAATCTATTGCTGTATTTCGCCGTAAATGCGGAACATAAATATAAACATAAAAACATATTAACATAAATGAAAAGAAATGCAAAACCGTCGACCTGAATCTAAGACCTCACTCCGCTTGGTCAATAAATAATTATAACAATCACTTTTTGTGGGAATCTACCTCTATTAAAAGTCATTATAATAAATTCTGACCGTTCAAATGAGAATCTGCCTCTATTTATATTTAAGGTATGCTGACAAATTGTAGAGAATCTCGCTATACTTTGAGTCTGAGAATACACACATAGGATGTCAGGTCTCGGCTGTGTTAATTCCCGGGTAGCGTGGTGGTGTTATCAAATATTTATGAGCGGTGCATGTGTTCAGATTGGGCGATCGAACTGTGAAGTCTGGTGAACCGGCACTGATTCGGTGGTGAACGCCGGTGCTCCGTTTCCAGTCCGTCTGCTCCCAAAACGCACGCTTTGATCGCTCAATCTTCTCGACCCGTTTGGGGATGTTCGAAATTCACGACGTATTTTATGTTCTCTATGAGTTACCTATCCTATAAAATATCACGTTATTATCTACAGAGTTCCACATAGTACAATATTACATAGAACACAACCTATCTCTTTTCTATCCCTGGTTTTTCTCTCTTTTCTTTTTTTCTCATTATTTTCCTTTACCTCCGTCTTACACATGTATATCAAGACATGATGTACATTGTATATGTGATAATATTAGTTTTTGTATCATTTGTACATTCAAAGCGTTGTACATGCCACAATCCATCTTCAATACTATGTCCACGTCTATAAATAAAATGTCCATACATTTAGCTACGTTTTTTCGACACCTCGTCCATATTATCAATGTTCCACACATTCCATTTTTATTTATTTCATTTATTTATTAATTCATTCATTATTCTGCAAAGGCGACTTTCTAGAAGTATTTTGAGCCCAGGTGATGATGATGGGATGAATAATGAAGGTAGAGTTATGAATGAAAAGTATAGGTTATGCTATCTACTTGAATTGATTTGAGTCCACTTCTTAATCCAGAGAAAAACAAACTAGGAGTTTTGATTTTGAATTCATTAAAAACAGAATATGATAGAATGATTACAATCAATAAACTCTCAGAACTTAGAAATATTGTGTTATTAAGAAAAATTTTGAACCAGAAATAAAACACAATTGATATGAATTAGGTATGAATTGGCGGGTAAAATGGGAATCGGAATCGGAATCGGAACATCGGACTGGAATGTTTTCAGACAACAAATACCAATAAGATATATCAATTAATATAATAATCGCTATAGCAGCGATTATGATTATGATTCAACCAATCATAAGCTAACCAATAAGAGGGCAGCGAATTGAGATTTCAAGGCGACAGCCAATAGGAATCGAGTAAGAGAGAAATCGACAGAACACAAGCCAACCAATGAGAGAGAAGCGATTTTGGATGCCAAGGCGACAGCCAATAGGAACTGAGTTACAGAGAAATCAATCAATCACAATCTAATCACTGAGAGAGCAGCGATTTCGTTGTCATGGCCCCAGCCAATAGGAATCGAGTAAGAGAGAAATCGACAGAACCCAAGCTAACCAATGAGAGAGCAGCGATTTTAGATGCCAAGGCGACAGCCAATAGGAACTGAGTTACAGAGGAATCAATCAATCACAATCTAATCACTGAGATAGCAGCGAATTCGTTGTCATGGCGACAGCCAATCCCAATGAGAGAGCAGCAATTTCGTTGTCATGGCTGTAGCCAATAGGACTAGAGTGAGGATGAAATTAATCAATCACAAGCTAACCAATAAGAGAGCAGCGATTTCGTTGTCATGGCGACAGCCAATCGGAATCGAGTAAGATAGAAATCAATCAAACACAAGCTAACCAATGAGAGAGCAGCAATTTCGTTGTCATGGCGACAGCCAATCGGAATCGAGTAAGAGAGAAATCAACCAAACACAAGCTAACCAATGAGAGAGCAGCGATTTCGTTGTCATGGCGACAGCCAATCCCAATGAGAGAGCAGCAATTTCGTTGTCATGGCGGTAGCCAATAGGAATAGAGTGAGAGAAATCAATCAATCACAAGCTAACCAATGAGAGAGCAGCAATTTCGTTGTCATGGCGACAGCCAATTGGAATCGAGTAAGAGAGAAATCAACCAATCATAAGCTAACCAATAAGAGGGCAGCGAATTCGTTGTCAAGGCGACAGCAAATAGGAATCGAGTAAGAGAGAAATCAACAAAACACAAGCTAACCAATGAGAGAGCAGCGATTTTAGATGCCAAGGCGACAGCCAATAGGAACTGAGTTACAGAGGAATCAATCAATCACAATCTAATCACTGAGATAGCAGCGATTTCGTTGTCATGGCGACAGCCAATCAGAATCAAGTAAGAGAGCAATCAACCAAACAGAAGCTAACCAATGAGAGAGCAGCGATTTCGTTGTCAATACGACAGCCAATAGGAATAGAGTGAGAGAGAAATCAACCAAACACAAGCTTACCAATAAGAGAGCAGTGAATTCCAACATATCAAACACAGCTCTCTAGTTTTTTGAATAAGATATCTGACAAATCAATTCATTTCTCAAGGTGGCACCAGAAAATGCGTTGTTTGAAGTTAACTGTAAGTATTTTTCTCGCCATCAAACAGTATTGTCATGTTGCATTCATTATTGAAACTAATAATATTTTCTGATTATTTAAATTAATCAAGGATATGGAATGAGTGAAATCAATTTAATAAATAGCTATTAGCATGCAGCTCTGAGTCAAGGATGGTATACATACACTATGATGTATCTATACACTATTCTTGACTCTGAGTCGCGTGCTTCGTGCTTGTTTTCTTCCCAATAATTTCTTGTTATTGCCCAATGCTCATTCGTTCTCCACAGGATAACATGGTGTAATACATGAAAAATGCAATTCCAATTACTTCTAGAGAATCGCGGAGAGTGGTTCAGGATGTTCAATAGCAATCAAATTATCAAAAAATGATTTGAAACTATAATATTGGAGGGAGCTGAGTTTTTCGATCGGTTGCCAATCAATATCAGAGAGAAGGATGGTGCAGATTTTAAGAAAGAATTGAAAAAATATTTAATTTCAATCAGCCCATATTGTATACAAGACTACCTCAACTGATCATAGTGAATTATCATTAATTTACAATGTATGAATGTATAAATAAATAGCTATTTGATTTGATTTGAATTTTGTAAGTTGAGAGGTACAAGATGCCAGAGGTAAAAAAAAGAAAACAGACTGGATATCTCTGTGATTGAGTAACCGAGTTTTCTCCAATATTATTATGAATAAAGAACAACGTTATTCCAGAGATATACAAAATAAAAAAGAACTAGGAATTTGGAAGAGATAATGCTAGTCTTTGATTCTGAAGTTCTCATAAGGTTATGGATGATGAACATTAAGTTGAAGATACTGGTATAACAAATGTTTCTCTAGTAACTTTACCAGTTCAGTACTGTTCAGACGAATAATAACGTTCATAGATATTATATAATAGAAATTATAGGAGAGAAACTGACGGTATCTTCTCTCCATTGTACTTCCATGAAGTCCAGTTATTCATTCTTTCTCACCTTTAATAACTCTGAAATTGCAACCTTTTCGTTTGTGCGTGAATGCTGTCGTCGACCACGACAGGAAGAAAATCTCAGATTGGGTAGATTCAAATTTGTTTACATAACCTATAATATTATGTGCAATTATGTTTTAATGGGGCAGGTTGAGCTTATACTTTTTTATACTTTTGAATGGCAATATGTTGATATTATTAGGAATGTTCAATTCTCTAATAATAAAGACAAATGATAAAAAGTTGTTTGATCAGCTGTTTTAGCACACTTGAAATTTGGACAATATGAATGTCAACAATGCTTGCCGTCGTCGACTGCGGAAATTCACGCATAAAGGAAAACGTACCTTTATACAATAATGCTCTTTTCTCAGTTGACACCGTACTTTTTGTTCTCCCCTCACATACATTTTCACTCCTATTTCCACTCATCACTGATAAAAATAAGGTTTCAACTCGCAAGCAAACGCAGTTTTCTTCCCATGTCGCACTGAAACAGCCATTTGATCTTTGCAATTTGCTTTGAGAATATTCCAGATTCGAATTTCAGTTCCATTTTGCGTTCTCGTATTCAGTTTCACGGTCAGTTGTCAAAGCTCTCACAAGGCTGTTATTGAAGTCTTATTACATAGAATAACTACTTTTGAAACTGCATTTTTCTTTAATAGGATGATTTATGTACATATGCATAGAATGAGATCTACTGCATATGAACACTTATATAAGTGTTCACACTACCACGGAAGCCTGTGGTACTTTTCTGTAAATTACGTGATTCTGAATGATTGAATAAATTACTTAATGGAATACAGCCTAATGAGAGATGTACTGAATCATGTATTATATGAATAGAATGTGATCTACTGCACAGAAATCTCGAGGAGGAACAAAACGTCTATTACTCTGAAATACTTTGAAATACTCAATCTGTTCCGGTCATTATTATTCTATTAGATTCTTGAAATTCGGCTCTCTGATAATCAGTGAGTATGGAATGTAATGTCAGCAGAGAGTATAGTATAACATGATATAGCATACCATAAATCATCTTCATCATCCATCATGGACTAAAGGCTTTTCCGGTTTCCACCGCTTCCTCGGTCTTCCGATGTATCTTTTTCCAAGCTTACAAGCTTTCAGTTGAAGACATACGACATAGGTTATTAATTTGTCCACTTATCTTTATTGCGTTATAATTTCTGCTAGTAGTTGCACATTTCACTCACCTAATATTGATGCAGTATTTTGTAAATGGAGTTTACTGGAAATTCAAAAACGAATTATACATGATTCAGTACATCTCTCATTAGGCTGTATTCCATTAATTAATTTATTTAATCATTCAGAATCACGTAATTTACAGAAAAGTACCACAGGCTTCCGCCCAAAATGGTTCCAATTCTAATTTATACAACAGTCCAAATGTAGCATTAATAGTTAAGCATTTAGCTAGTTGACCGAGCGTAGTGATGTGTATGTTATAACTCGATTTGCTTTTGTCTGTCTGTATGTAACGCGATTACGGCCAAACGCGTTGATAGAGTTCCATGAGATTTGACATGAATATTCCTTTTTCAACTGGGCGTCGATGTATACACAAGGTTTTTTGAAATTTTGCATTTCAACGATTATATGAAGAGAAAAGGAATTCCTCCATACTCTGATATATCACTATATATATCATCTTTAAAGATAGGATTAATCAGAAAGTACAATATTATTCATAATCAATCAGCTGACAAGTGGATTATACATTGCATGCATTACACAGATGTCTGGCCGTGTCTATTTTGTATAAGGTGGGGTTTCAATATTTTTTTTATGATGCATGCCCATCAGTATCAATATTCTCACATTTGAAACAAATTTAATAAGATTGAAAATTAAATAAAAATGAATAAATGAACTAAATAATGCTGAAGAAATTATAATATTCTAGAACAGGTGACATCAGATACTTGTGTATGAGAAAACTGCGTGAGGTCTACTGTTCACAGAACTACTAAATAAATAAACTACTAGTATGACAGTCGAAAGATCCCGTTTCAACAGATTACGTAAACATTCATCAACTGTTATTCGTTAAACATTATCACAGTATAGGCTCAATTCTCATATAATGAAAATGAAGGCTCACCAATCATAAAATGTTTAGCCACATTGATGGATATGATATCCATCAAAAGATTATATCTTTATGGGATAAAATACAACTTCCAAGAAAAATCTACTATCAATCCACTTGATCTCTTCAAACATTATCTAGATCCAGATGAAGATACAAAAAATCTGGTGTGGCGCACTCACACAACTTTTCTTCCCGTTATGAAATTTGATCACTGACGCTAGTGTTCCCGCGCATCTCAAGTCTACTATTCAAATATTTGAGCCAGCTGGTGACAGGGCAATAACGCTGGAGACAAACATGAGGTCTGCTATCTCTTCATAGTGAATGATTTAATAGAATCAACAATAATTTGCAATTGAATAATCACATTTTCTCGAATTTAAAGCTTATTTCCAATTTTAGGTGAAAATGTTACTTAACATTAATTGTAGAGATTTTCATGCTCAATCTACTCCACTTGATTTATTTTGTTTCAATTGTATCTGAAGCCTGATAATTGGGAATCTATCTGCATTGATGGGGCGGAGCTCCTGAATTTTTTTACAGATATGGGACTCGTGGCAGTTGATAGAGCTTATCGATGACTATTTTAGGTATGAATTTGATCAAAATCGTTGGAGCCGTTTCCGAGAAAGTCACGAAAAACCCTGTTTTTGACAACATTTTCGCCATTTTAGTCGCCATCTTGAATTGCATTTGATCCAAATTGTTCGTGTCGGATCCTTATAGTGAAAGGACCTTAAGTTCCAAATTTCAAGTCATTCCGTTAATTGGGAGATGAGATATCGTGTACACAGACGCACATACACTCATACACACACACACACACACACACACACACACACACACACACACACACACACACACACACACACACACACACACACACAACACACACACACACACACACACACACACACACACACACACACACACACACACACACACACACACACACACATACATACAGACCAATACCCAAAAACCACTTTTTTGGACTCAGGGGACCTTGAAACGTATAGAAATTTAGAAATTGGGTTACCTTAATTTTTTTCGGAAAGCAATACTTTCCTTACCTATGGTGATAGGGCAAAGAAAGTAGAAAGGATACTATCCTATCCTCTCTATCCTGGTTAATATGAATCACATCTAATCCAATCTCATTCTTCTAATCTTATATCATGAAAATCTTTTTCTAAGATAGAAATTCCTATTCTTCTCTGTGATAAAGGCTAGTTTCCTCCAACTCCAACCATAACATAATGTCCCAGTAACATTGATGGAAGACGTCTATCCAGAGCATGTGTATAAAGTAAATATTGACCATTATTGCCTGTATACCATGATGTATGTATTGTTTACTGGTGAGAATTCCTTCAAACTGTCAGCGATGATAGAACGGGAATCCTTGATGCTGCTTATGATGCATGCTGACAGTTGACAGTAAATGTCACTACAGTGACGTATCACTTTAAACTGTCAGCATTAGTTAAACAGGAAGTTCCAGTGTTATGAATGAGGTTTGCTGACAGTAGGTGGTGAATGTCACTACAGTGACGTGTCGCTGGTGAGAGGCGAGTGACGTCACAGTTAAGTGACGTGTTTGTGTTTGTCTGTTTGTCTTGAGACAACTTTGTCGCCATGTTTTGTCAGGTTATCGCACTAGGGAGATTGGTAGAGGCTTACTGAAAACAACAAAGATAGCATTATTGAAAAATGACGCCTACGTTTTCGATCTCATTCACTTATGATGGGAAGTTATTGTTGGATAAGGCTTCCTGGCAACAGTATGATGGAATTTTCCACGAATAAATCATTTTTCGTAAAGGGTCATAATATTTCTCATATTCCGTACGGAGATAAAGATGTAGTAAGAAGTAAGCAATCATATTATTCCACTATTGCACTTTACTTAGATTTGATCACTCACCTCTCCAAGCCCTTCAATGACACAGTCAGCATAAAAATCCGTTATTATTTATATATTCCGTATAGGGTCATAATATTTTTCATATTCCGTACGGAGATAAAGATGTAGTAAGAAGTAAGCAATCATATTACTTACTATTGCACTTTACTTAGATTTGATCACTCACCACTCCAAGCCCTTCAATGACGCAGTCAGTATCAAAATCCGTTATTATTCATTCTTCTATACTATCAATGTATAATATCAAACGCAATATCATGGAGTGTAGTATAGAGTAGGTAATCCATGATGTAGTTAAGTGGATGAACTTTTGAAATTCATTCAATAATATTCAAAGAAATTTGAGTCGAATAGAAACTTACAGAGACAGCATCATTACATTCTTCCTTCTCTACTGAGCTCTAACACAAAAACTAAACTTTGGATGATGAAAATTTCCCTTTATGAAGAGATAAATAATTATCATTCATGAGAGATTTTCTCTGAGAGAAGAGTATATACATGAATATCAGAGAAGTATCTGAACTAAGTTTCTCGTTTTCCAATGGATAATGGGTTTCTACAATGATTTAAAGTTTTCTCATTCAATACTGATGATGGGTAACTGTTTTGGTTGAGCTGTGAAATCTGCTTTATCAGTATAATCTCTATGGAAAACGTCACCCAACAGTCAATGGAACAAATATATATATTGGGGTGAATGGAAAATTTTGTAAACTGTCTAATCAGAGATATCTCTAGGAAACGCTACAAGAAACGCAATATGAGAAATGTGAGATTTGATGAGAAATTGAGACCTTAGATTCTATAGGAAACGTCACCAATCAATCAATAGAACAAATGTATATATTGGGGTAAATGTAAAATTTTGTAAACTGTCCAATCAAAGATATCTCTAGGAAGCGCTACAAGAAACGCAATATGGGAAATGTGAGATTTGATGAAAAATTGAGACCTTAGATTCGATAATTTTATGAATTCAGTTAGAGAGGAAATAGATTATGAGTAAGGTCCGTAGATTTATCAATAATTATTTATGAATTCTTCTCCAAAAATATGAGAAAATCAATTTGAATAACACGATTTAGAGAGGTCCATTGTAATTTCACTCAAGTTCCATTTCAACAACCTTCCTCCTATCTCAAGAGAAAGACAGAGTATTCTAACGGGGTTGGCGAGCGAACTCTATGAAAATTGGCCCAAACTTCCCTTATCACCGAAATTCAATAAAACCGAAGTTAACATTGATGGACGGGTCAAATTGATAATGCAACTGTGTAATCAATTGAGGGGGGAGCAAGTACCCCTTAAAGCGTCACGACGTCGATGACGTCAGAACTATGACGTAAGGGTGGGAGGGGTCTTTTGATGATTGGTGGGGGGTTGGTGGCGAGGGGGGAATGTTTCAGGTCGTTGGAGGGGGAAACGAACGCTCCTAACGCAGTCTGTAGACCAGTAGGTGACGCGTTGCTTTCGGGAAAGGTTGGTTGAATGGCCGACCTAAAGCAGGCCCTGAGCCGAAAATGTGAGCCCGCCACAACTGTCTAGATGGCCGGATCTAGTCGCTACAGCTCCTACAACTGCCTCACCTCATGGGATAGCTACGATCGGATACCAAGGTGGGTGATTGAGTGATTGAAACCGCGGCACTCAGCACCTACCCCTAATGGACACACCTCTGCTCAACAACCTCCCCCCCACCACCACCTACCACTCCTCACCTGTTGGATTGTTATGCAATCATCATAGATTATACAACATCAAAAATGAAACATGCTAACAAATTGTAAAGTAAATCAATCTCAAAGAACAAAGACTTTTCATCAAAATCAAATAAAATCTACAACATCAAAAATGATACATGCTAACAAATTGTAAACCAATCTCAAAGAACAAAGACTTATCATGAAATCAAATCAAATCTTATTAATCTATAGCACAATGTTATAAAAACAATTGTAAACAAATTGTAAACCAATCTCAAAGAACAAAGACTTTTCATCAAAATCAAATAAAATCGACAACATCAAAAATGATACATGCTATCAAATTGTAAAGTGAACTAATCTCAAAGAACAAAGACTTATCAGGAAAATCAAATCAAATCTTATTAATCTATAGCACAATGTTATAAAAACACAGATTTTGTTCACTCCACAGTCAAGCTATCATGTTTGGTACAGGAGCATGCACATGAAACCATATTTTGTTTTCCCTTTTTGTGTAGTTGAGAAGTTGATATTGTGGTAATTATTCATATTGAATGAAAAAGATTAAGAAATTGTCAAAAAACCACTGATTTAAAACTGATAGATCAGTGGTTTTTTGACAATTTCTTAGTCTTTTTCATTATTCAATATTTTGCTTTCGTGGATACACAGGTCACATCATCAAGGTGACTTTTTACAACAATATTATAAAAGTGGAAATCACACAACACAAAGTATTTGCAATCCCTCCACAAAACTATAGGCCTTCACATGTGTGAGAGGGAAAAACCTGGAATATTGTTTTGATTGATGATAGTGTAACAACTGTAATGTTTGTTGATGCGGTAGTAGCACTTTCTTGTTTAATTCAAATTCAAATTCAATTCAAAATTCTTTATTCTTTAAAATGCCCTATACAATAAAATTGATAGTATTATTATTACTATTAAAAATGGTTAAAAATGGTTGATGATTTGATGGTGATTAGTGAGAAGTTCAAGTCATTTCTGTTATGGATACCATCAAAATACCACCTTCAATATGACTCACAAAGTATATTAGTAACGTTGAGAGGAACACTTGATTTATAGTCTTGAGTGATATAGTTTTGATTGATGATCATGTAACAACCTTAATGTTTGTTGATGGGATAGTAGTAGCACCTTCTTGTTTAAAAATGGTTGATGATATTGATGGTGATTGGTGAGAATTTCAATTCGATCCTGTTATGGGTCCAACCATAATACAACCCTCAATATGACCCACAAAGTATATCAGTAATTATTATGAAAGGAGCACTATAGTCTTGAGTGATAATAATATTATAACAACTATGATGGTTGATAATGGCTTACTTGTTTGTTGTTTTAGCATGGTGAATGAGTGGTTGTAACTGTAGTGTGGTTCACTTTAATCTAGCAGCATTATTTCAATGGAAAGTAGAGCTTTGATAGGGGTCTAATATTGACAGTTAGAAAAAATCTCAATAATTGTAACAAGTTTACCGTTCAAGTCTTCCTGCTATGGATTCTTCAAACACACATATATTAAGAGGATTGTCCTCATTGTCCGATTCCATAATCACAATAATATACATAAAAATCTGGTGTGGCGCACTCACACAACTTTCCTTGCCGTTATGATCACCTGACGCTAGTGTTCCCGCGCATCTCAAGTCTACTATTCAGTGATTTGAGCCAGCTGGTGACAGGGTAATAACGCTGGAGACACACATGAGGTCTGCTATCTCTTCATAGTGAATGATTTAATAGAATCAACAATATTTTGCAATTGAATAATCACATTTTCTCGAATTTAAAGCTTATTTTCAATTTTAGGTGAAAATGTTACTGAACATTAATTGTAGAGATTTCATGCTCAATCTACTCCACTTGATTTTTCTTGTTTCAATTGTATCTGAACCCTGATAATTGGGATGCTATCTGCATTGATGGGGCTGAGCTCCTGAAATTTTTACAGATATGGGACTTGTGGCAGTTGATATAGCTTATCGATGACTATTTTAGGTATGAATTTGATCGAAATCGGTTGAGCCGTTTCCGAGAAAATCACGAAAAACCCTGTTTTTGACAATATTTTCGTCATTTTAGCCGCCATCTTGAATTGCATTTGATCGAAAATGTTCGTGTCGGATCCTTATAGTGAAAGGACCTTAAGTTCCAAATTTCAATTCATTCCGTTAATTGGGAGATGAGATATCGTGTACACAGACGCACATACACTCATACACACACACACACACACAACACACACACACACACACACACACACACACACACACACACACACACACATACAGACCAATACCCAAAAACCAGTTTTAAAACGTATAGAAATTTAGAAATTGGGGTACCTTAATTTTTTTCGGAAAGCAATACTTTCCTTACCTATGGTAATTGGGCAAGGAAAGTAAAAACTGTATTCATAACTTACAATCCTTATACCATGTGTAGAGAGTGAAGAAATTGGCGAGAGTATTATTCAACCCAGGGTTTGGAGTAAATCTAATCGCTCAGCTCAGTTAAGTCAGGTACTCTTGTCAATACCAATGAATGGACATCACATTATACCTTCCTCTTCTGCCTTACATGACCTCTTCTTACTCTAACTTGAGTGTTTCGGATGGACACGTTAACCCGTCGGTCCCGGCTGCCTAAAAATCAGTCGTTAGGTCATGTCAGAGGCCCTGAAATTGATCAGTTGCGACCTGAAAACTCTGACACCAGACCTGAGCCAGCCAGGTCACTCGATATTATTATTATTATTATACTCTAACTTGAAATGACTTCATGATTTAACTGATCTATAATTGCCATTGAGATCCATTCCTCTTCCACCAACCTCCCTCTAATACGCACACACGACCCTGGGCAATCTGGGATACTTGTGGATGAGAAAACTGCGTGATGTCTACTGTTTACTGAACTACTAATAAACTTTCATATAGTAGTTTATTTCATATAGTAACTTTATAGAAACTTTCATATAGTAAGCCTTTGAGATGTGGACCTATCGCAGAATGCTGAGAATCTCATACACCGATCATGTTACAAATGAAGAGGTTCTGAGGAGAATGGGTAAGAAACTGCAACTCATTGGTGAAATCAAGGAGCGCAAATTAAGGTACCTGGGTCACATAATGAGAGGTCACAAGTATGGAATATTGCACCTCATTATGCAAGGCAAAATAACAGGTAGGAGGTCAGTGGGGCGAAGAAGGATATCTTGGTTGCGCAATTTAAGGGATTGGTTCAAGTGCACCTCAAATGAACTTTTCAAGTCAGCTGTAAGCAGGGTGAAAATTGCCATCATGATAGCCAACCTCCGCCATGGAGACGGCACATGAAGAAGAAGATAGTAGTTTACAAGTGAATGATAACAAACATGAATATCAGAAAATTGGATGTTGAAGTTCCTTACAGTAAAAATAGCAGTCGGATAGCCCGATCACCGTAACAGAATCATGAAAAATATCTCATTAGTTTCGTGATTATAGTCGGGTTGTGCAGATTGGAGACTGAAACATTAATGATGGGAGTGGAGGCTGTTGACTGTATAGAGCTGAAGCTGACATATTATTTGAAACTATCAGCATTTGTTGACCTGGTTATATTTATGAGTGGAGTTGACAGTTTATTTATTTATTTATTCCATTGTCATTACAGATCATAACTATAATAAATATAATATGATTGGGAGAAGACAACAGGCATAGCCCAAAACTGTCTCCTCCCAAATTTTTACAAATACAAGTTTCAAAAAGAATAAGGTTAAGATTTCACTTTCACTTCAAAAAGTCCAATTTCCACTTCGAAACTAAAGACTAAACTAAAAATTTTGAATTTTGATATTTAAAAACTGATTAAAAACAAAAATATTTCACTCAAATCTCTAAAGATTGGAAATTTTTAAGTAATTTTTAATTTTTAAATTATCATTAAATTTTTAATTTCAAAGAAATCTCAAAATATTCAAATTTTCAAATTCAAATTCTCCATTTTCTGTATAAATACAATAATAAGAAATGCATGTGAATCACAGTCGTCATAAATACAGATCACTTTATCATAATCACAAATAATAAAATAATCCTATTATTAAGATGCACTAGATAAGTTCATTTGCAACTTACCTGCGCTCAGGCTTATGCCTTAGCAGGTTTTTTTCCTGTATTGTATTAAGTGTATTATTTTGTATACAATATTGCATAATAGTATGTTATTATTCAATATTGTATTTTTGTCTTGAAAATGGAAAATAAATTTGATTTGATTTGAGATATATAACTATACACAATACGAAATATAAACTCAATTCCAGTAAAATTTATTCTCAATAGAAACATTAGAAGTTCAAATTCTTTAATCATTACGGGAACAATAAAATCCCATATTGACATTCCTCCATCATTGTGAAATAATAATGCACAATAGATTATTCTGCTGAAATGAATGATTGGTGATAAATTTTGGAAACATGCAGCAGAATCTCAACCACAATAAACTATGATAAACTCCAGATAACTCTTCTGTGATGTCATTACATTTATCAACGAATTCCATATTTATGTTTTCATGCAAACCGAAATTCTCTCAACTACACTACACCACCAATAGAAATTGTGATGAATTTGTTGGATTTCTCTCCAAAAATATTATACTCTCACAGAATTGCATCCAATATCTGCAGTTTTTTGGTGTTGGTTATGATGTTATTGATGAGAGATATAATGATTGTGGTCATGTCATGTCATGGAATAGTTTTGGGCCAAACCAGTTGTTCCTTCCCAATCATATTTATATGATTTGTTATTGTATCCACGTATAAATAAATAAATAAATAATAATAATAATGTCAAGCTAATACACCAGCATTATTGAAATGATTCATCACGAGATTCTCGAAACCTATTTGAATAATCATTGTTAACGTTGCTTCTGCATCACGCATTTCGAATATTCTGAGTTCCAATTATAATAGTTGTAAATGGTAGAAAATTTCTCTCCTGATTTTCTAAAATATGATTGAATTATTGACTTAAAATTATAGTCCATGATGATAATTATGTGGAGAGATTGATTTCATACTGACAACGTTGATCGGATGGGAAGGATTGATATTTTCCATGAGGAACGCTGACAGATTTAAATGAATTTGAATCTGAAAATTTATTAGCATGCTTACGTTTAACTTTGGTTAGAAACTTCGAAAGTCGTTTTTCTTATACCTTGTGAACTCCATCTTTATATTCAAATCTCATTATCATTGAAAAAGATTAAGAAATTGTCAAAACCACTGATTTTATTGAAAGTTAGAAAGACCGGTTTCGGTTGTTACATCATTGTCAATATCTAAGACTCATTAGGCCTATCATATTTTATCGGAATTAATATAAAGAGAAATCCTCAGAGAAGAAGACTAGAGAAAAAGCTTGGAAAAAGCTCTCCAGTCAGTACACCTCAAGAGGTTCATGGTTTAATTGACCGAGCGAAGTACGGTTTAAGATTCAAGTCGACGGTTTGGGATTTCTCTTAATGTATAAATGTTCATATGTTTTTATGTTGCGCATTTACGACGAAACGCGGTAACACATTTTCATGTAATTTCTTTTTTAAATTTTCCTTTTTAAATTGTGCGTCAACGTATATACAAGGTTTTTGAAAATTTTGCATTTCAAGGATAATATGAAAGGAAAAAGGAGCCTCCTTCATATGCCAATATTACTGTAAAAATCAGACTATAGAATTATTCATCATAAATCAGCTGTCTAGTGAACTATAATACTACCCGTTCAAAAACATCGAACATCTTGAAAATGTATCTTTCCATTAACGTTAGTAGACAGTTGACTATAATACTACCCGTTCAAGAACATCGAACATCTTGAAAATATTGTATTTTTCCATCAACGTTGTAGACAGTTGCAGCCAGACCTGATAACAGCGCTCACACTCACATTCCGGTATGACACGTCACGGTACGAAATAGGACAGAAAGCTCTATGTTTATTTAGGATTTTTTCCAGACATTTTTAATTGATAAATTATTTATTAATTTTTGATAAAACATAACAACAGGTCGATGTGACTCACTGAGCGCGAGGTCTACTGTTCACAGAACTACTAGTTTAGAATAATGATCAATGAATATGATAATTGGAAATGCATATTCATGGAATTGAATAGCTGAATGAATATGCAATAAAAATGGATGAATGAATGGATCCAATAAAACTTTGATTCTCCACTCTCATTTTCTCCTGAGACTGCATCGCTCTATTGAGATTAATGAGTGATAAGGGACCAATTTCCAGTATTGACAAACCGATGCATCAGGCGATTAATCTCACTCAAGAGTTCTTGATGGAAGAAAACAAGTATTGGCTATGATATCAATAGTTTTGGAAAAAGAAACGAAGTGGATCGTAATTTCTGGAATAAAAGATGTACAGTACATCTATGTATTTTATTGATCTCACACATTCCATCTTGAGAATACTTTGAGTTTGGGTATGGGAAAATAAAACTATAGGCTATATAATGTGATTCACTGTATCCATAGTGGTGAATTCAATGCTATATTCACTTTATTCTTTCAGCATTCCTCGGTGGTCACTAATGACAGGACAAGTATGTTGTACGTGTGTGTACACACATGCTCGTCAAACATGTTTTGTAGGCATCCAACAAAATCTTTTGAGGTTATGTTTTTGTATTTGATTTTTTGGTATTCATTTTTCCTTCGCTGCTCTATTTAAAATTGAATCATTCTTGTATATTATAATTTATATTGTAATTCTCCAGTGGTTAATTTATTGCTATTTGTTGTTTATTGCATGTTAGAAGCTGCTGTCTATCAGCAGTTTTCATTTTGTTTGAAGAATTTCTCCAATGGCACAACGAAACATTATGCATGACGAGAATGTGTGTAAACACATCTTCAACACTCTTGTCCTCTCGTCATTGGCTATCCTTATAGAATAACACATCAGTTTTCCATTCAATTTAATCAATGCCAACAGTTTGTCAATGAATCTGATTAATATGATGATTCATGAGTTATAAAATCACTTCCCAGTGGTACGAAATCCACCTAAAACTGTGGGCTCATTCATTTCTTATCACCATCCGCCTCATTACCCACGCACAAGTCATAACATTCCTTATAACACTATTCCTTATATCATACTTCCTTATAACACCAACCATTCCTTATATCACATTCCTTATAACACCAACATTCTTTATAACACCATTTATATCAAAATTCTTTATAACACCATTCCTTATATCAACATTCCTTATAAAACCAACATTCCTTATAACACCAACATTCCTTTTATCAAAATTCCTTATAACACCAACATTCCTCGTAACATCAACATTCCATATATAACACCAGCTTTCCATATAACACCAACATTCCTTATAACATCAACAATTCTTATTAATAACACCAGCGCTCTCTCTCCAACCAATGCTCACAGTTTGAAATGAACTTTATCACAATCAGTCATCGCAACATAATGAAAATTTAACATGATGACATTGAGAATGTAATGTTTGCATTAAAACAAGGGAAATAGAGAACAGAACAAGTGTGTAACATGGGTGAGTCTATTGAAGCAAGAATAGGAATATAGAAGTAGAAGGAAAATCAGCAGAATAATATTGGAAGATTTTTTAGAAGTTGGGGGAAGCATCAGGCCTGTCAAGACTTTTTCATTTCTCATCAAAAAGATGAGGATTAGACCAATAAAGATGAGGAAATAATGAATAGAACAAGTGGATAACAGAAGTGAGTCAGATAAAGCAAGAATAGAAATGGAGCAGTAGAAGGAAAATCAGCAGGATAATATTGGAAGATTTTTGAAAAATTCAGGGATGCATCAGACCAGCCAAGACTATTTTATTTCTCATCAAAAAGATGAGAATTGGAATAAAAATAGGGAAATGATGGAAAGAACAAGTGTATAACAGAAGTAAGACAAATGAAGCAAGAATAGAAAATGAAGAAGTAGAAGGAAAATCAGCAGAATAATATTGGAAGATTTTTGAAAAATTGAGGGAAGCATCATACCTGTAAAGACTTTTTTATTTATCATCAGAAAGATGAGAATTGGTATGAAACTAGGGAAATAATGAATAGAACAAGTGGATAACAGAAGTGGGTCACATGGAACAAGAAAATGAATAAAGATGTAGAAGGAAAATCAGCAGAATAATTTTTGGAAGATTTTTTAAAAGTTGAGGGAAGCACAAAACCGCCCAAGACTTATCAGGTGATAATTAAAGTTGTCGCGCAGAAAGGCGTTGCAATACGGCCAGAGGATATCATCTAATCCCTCATCCCAAGTCCGCGGCTTAGCACTTTGTCTCGGTTCTAAGTTGGCGAAGTTGATGAAGCCATCAACTCTTGTAAAACTTATCCCAAGATCCAATCCAAGTTGGAAGCTGCGGGGAGCCAAGCAATCCTGAGGGCAGATTGGACCTGATCATGCTTTAATGAGAATGCAATTGGAAGATGCTTTGATCAGGGACTTGTCAAAACTTACATAATCACTTCGTATACACATTGTAGTCCGGAAGCTAACCAGGAGTCCATACCACGATGATACCATGGTTATTGGATAATGATTATCCTTTCCACATACGTACTCGTAATGTGTATCTGAAACATGCACATAGTTACTCATACTTTTTATCTGGAGAATATAATATATAATATATTATACTCACAATAAATTGAAATCACTTCACTTATATGGGCAACTTTATTCAAATTAATAAAAACAATATAAAACCTGTAGTACCCTTTTTATTCAAAAAATAAATAAAATTACTCATTTTCTTAGTTAAATTGTTTCAAAGTTCTGGAATGTTTTAAATAAAAAAGGGAACTACAATTTTTATATTGTTTCTATTGATTCACAATAAATTGTATCCAAATCATATTATATACTTTGTCAATTACTTTGTCATATCATGTACATTATCATATACTTTGTGAATCTTGAGTATACTTGTGTATCACATACTTTGTATATCTGTGTACTTGTGTATCGTACCCATCTTTCGGAGGAGACGATAAACCGTCGGTCCCATCTATCTAAAAGTAGTTGTCTGTTCACAAAGCTACTAGTAAAACTGAATCCACATCTCCTAGAATACACTGAAGAAACCATCACAAGATCTACTTAGATAGTTCATGAACTGATTTTCCCTCTGCTCTATTATTTGTAATATTACTGAGCACAATACTGTAATTACTTTTCAAGTAATTTCATGCAATACTCTTGCAAAGTAGCTACTAATTACTCATACAATATTAGTAGCACGGGTGATTACTTGAGAAGTCATTATAAATGTGATTACTCATGCATTTACCCAATACTCTTGCAAAGTAGCTACTAATCACTCATACAATATTACTACCACAAGTGATTACTTGGGAAGTAATTATACATGTGATTACTTTCCCGAGTAACTAATTAGGCAAGTGATTATAAGAGGGATAAACTAGTGATTACTTGCTAAGTGGGGATATAAGCTACTGGCGAAATGCTTCTCATCTTCATCAGTTTATCCATGAAACTGTGAGAATTCATGAGTATGAAGAGAATAGAAACTTCATCACAAGCGTATCAACCGGCGGTTAGAGCTTTTAGGAGAGTGTAGGTTATCCTACGCTGCTAAGCAAAGTGAGAGAATTTTGTAACTCATGTAGGCTCAACTTATGTGCTGAAATATTAGTCGATAGCTGGGAAGGCGATTCAACAGTCGAACACTCAACAGCATGAAATAAGCCTCAATTCTTGTTTAATCCTGATTCATGATCAGGAGAACTTTATTCTTTACAAAATAGAATACAAACGATGGATACATCGTAGAATGAGACAGTCTTATGAGTAACGTTCCATAATGGAATAAGAACACACATAGATCGTCAAATTCTACAGTTCCATTTGGTACAGGACCATGGCTTCGTGACCACACATGTGACATTTTCAAGCTGACAATATATGTGTTCTTATTTCATAATCTTATAAGTTTATTGTAAGACGTATAGGTTTTCTCTGGCTGCAGTTACACAAACGAACAATATTGAAATTGAAATTTATTCTTCCAAGGAATACATTGAATCACAATATTTACAATATATAACTGAAAATAGTGGAAAAATATTGTTTTAAACAACCCACTGACTTGATACAGTTTGGAGTCGTTCATGTTCCATACGCATTTTCAATCTCCTGATCAGTAGGAATCCTATTATAGGATTATAGCGAGCAATTTCTGTATTTATATATCATACTAGCCGTCAGGCTCGCTTCGCTCGCCAAAATCCGTCTAGCCAGGGGGCTCCGCCCCCTGGACCTCCGGCTGGATCGTCCAAAAATGAGATCAGCGGGCTCGCTTCGCTCGCCTGCATGTAGACCTCAGCGGAACCTCTGTGCCGAATTTGAACGTATTATGTCAATTTGATCACGGAAAACACCTGTTACTATATCGACGTGTCTTTTGCGAACAAAATTCTTCCACCTCAGCTAAACCTGTGTACTGAATTTTTTTTAATATATTTCCATCAATTATTGAAAAAGGTGAGGAAACGCAGAAAAGCTGAGAAAACTCTAATTTTAGGCGTATCTTTGGCATTATTACTTAATGCCAACCTGACAAAATTTTCAATTTAGTTACCAGAACAACTGTTTCGAAGAGGTACTCTCTCCAGATTATAGTTCTATATTAACATATGGTATGGACATTTCAATTATAATTTTAAGATATTGGAATAAGAAGAATATACGAAAAGACGAATTTTAAACCCTTAAAAACCACCCTTAGAGTTGAAATATCGCCAAAAGATCTCTTAGTGCGCCTCTAAAGGGCCAACTGAACATACCTACCAAATTTGAACGTTTTTGGTCTGGTAGATTTGCGAGTGAGTGAGTGAGTGAGTGAATCAGACAGTCAGCCAGTCAGTGAGTGAGTGCCATTTCGCTTTTATATATAGATTATATTAACAATTTCTGTATTTATTATATATCTGGTTATTTATGTTCAACGGATCTCGAAAACGGCTCCAACGATTCTCATGAAATTTGGAACATAGTAGGTTTATGATATAAAAATTCGATTGCACTAGGTCTCATCCTTGGGAAAACTAGCTGAACGACATTTGAAGGATAATTCATCCTTGGCTTTGGCTGGAACAGCTGAAACTTTTGTCGTCTGTGGATAGTAAAACGTGAGGGAGCGATTGAGAAGGTGAAAAATCAAAATATCGCATCCCCGAAATTCATAATATGATGTGTAGCCAGCTGTGAAATATAAACATGATCATTTTAGAGAATATTGTGTTCTGTTTATCAATAAATAAAAATAACGAGCGAAGCTCGGTGCCCCGATATCACAATGTTAAATAGATATAAGAATTATTAAACGAAAATAAAACAAATAATACAGGAGGAATCCTAATTATGATAAAAAACTGGAGGACTAAGTATTGTTGGATAGTGTCTTAGGAAGAAAACTTTATTTTATAACTGAGTTATGCAACATACTGTGATTCGAAGATCTTTCTTGAAAAATACAAACAATATGCAACAGTTAGACAAACAAATAATACAGAAGGAATTCTGATGATGATAGAAACACTGCAGGACTCAGTATTAATGGATAGTGTATTAGGGAGAAAACTGTATTTTCAACAAAGTTATTTAACAGTCTCTGATTCGAAGTTCTAAATTGAAAAACTCAATCCAATCAAAACTACTCTATCCAACTAAATACTTTCCTCAGTGAATCCAATCTAGGTTATGATAAGCTTTAATACATTATCAATCATTGACTCACTTGGTAATAATCTAATCAATATCAACATCCTCTTACTCGAAGTTCTTTCTTGAAAATGAATTCAATCCAAACTAGGCTATCCAACCAAATCCTTCCTCCAGTGAGCCGAATAAAGGTTATGATGAGCTTTATTACATTATCAATCATTGACTCACTTGGTAATAATCTAATCAATATCAACATCCTCTTACTCGAAGTTCTTTCTTGAAAAATCAATTCAATCCAAACTAGGCTATTCAACCAAATCCTATCTCCAGTGAGCCCAATCTAGGTTATGATGAGCTTTAATACATTATCAATCATTGTGTCACTAGGTAATCATCCAATCAATATCACCCGCGATAATTTAGTATTTTGCTTCTTTGTTTACTTCAAAATTGTTAACCTGGATGAATCTGAAGCATCAACCATAATCATCTAATCAATATCACCCGCAACTCAGTATTACGCTTCTCTCTTTGTCACTCCGAAATTGTTAACCTGATCAAATCTAATGCAACTATAATCAATGAAGTTGACTTTGTTTACGCGATATTCAATTTCCTGCCACCGATAATTGACTTCTCTCTAAAGTCATTATCCTGATACCTGCTCGTACTAAGCTTCCATAGTCAGTTCCACTTCAATCTGTCAGCATCGCTTATGATTGACATCAATACTTCCCATTTAACCAATACTGACAGTCTAGAGCACACTAGACTCATGTCATAATCAATATTGATTGAACGTAACTCAGAAGTGACTGAAATAATGTCTGCACGAAAATAGACCAACAGTTGAATAATCGTTCATTTACAGTTGAAGTTGCTATTTTTAGGCGTAAACACACCCACTAATTCTTTTCGAGAAATACGATCTATTTGTAGATCATCCTCCTGAGAATAAATAATTTAGGTTGACTTAGAGTGTACGTCATCTTCATTGACTACTATGTTTACGAGTAGACTGTGACCTCATTGCGTTAATAGGTCTGTAAATGGAATAGGTCATTGATTGAGTTCCTATAATTGATTCATTAACAACAATGAATAATCAATGCTGTCTAAATTGGATCATGGATATTCTATTGAAGTTTCAACAGCTAGCTAGTTTAAGCTTTCCTAACCTTATCTAACCTAAGCTTTCCTAACCTTATCTAACCTAAGCTTTCCTAACCTTAACTTTCCTAAGTTGATTTTTTCCAACCCAAGCTTTCCTAACCTAAAATTTCCTAACCTTAACTTTCCTAAGTTGATTTTTTTCAACCCAAGCTTTCCTAACCTAAACTTTCCTAACCGAAGCTTTCCTAACCTAGACTTTCCCAACCTAAACTTTCCTAACCTAAACTTTCCTAATAGACATTTCACCTCATTTATTATAAGCTATGAAAAAAATGAGAAAATCAGTTTTTATTCATTGAATCTATTTCTAATGTTATTATTGAGGTTACATTTTTTCAATTGTTTTATTTGTTAATATTATTGTATGTAAATATGTTTGAATAGCTTATGCTTGTAAACTACAGCAGTGGAAAGTCAACTTGTTCTTTCTTGTATTGCACCAATTATTGTATTGACTCCTTCTCTAAACACGGACTTGTTCCATATTAGACGAGTAATTCCCAGGGGAATATATTGTGAGATGTACACTTTCTGAAAATAAATTGGATTTATTAATAAATTCATAAGAAAACAAGGAAATTGTGAAATTTCACTATAAAAATTAATTTTAAACTTAAAAACAGTACCATGGTTTCACCTTTACCAACGCATCATCAGCTGTACTGAGGAATGAGGGTACAGAAACATTCAAACGTTGGTAAACGTGAAACCAGCATGGTACTGTTTTAAAGTTTTAAATTATTTTTTAGTGAAATTTGACAATATCTTTGTTTTCTTATTATGGAGAGATTTCACAACTTCACCTTCAATTCTACTAATTTTATTTAATAAATAATTATTGCTCTGATGTTTTCATATGAGTGTGTTATTAAATAATGAATAGAGGTTGAATATGTGATATAAACAGTACATAAGTACGCCATTACAAGTAAATAGCACAACTTATAAGTGTGTGATAGATATTTTTTTCAAGCATTTCTCAATAAATAAATAAAATGGTTGAATATGTGTTGTAAACAGTAGGCTACATGACAGATGACAACAGTGTGATATATACAGAAGAAACAGAAGAATCTATAAATATAAAAGCGAAATGGCACTCACTCACTGACTGACTGACTGACTGACTGACTGACTGACTCACTCACTCGCAAAACTAATAATCTACCGGACCAAAAACGTTCAAATTTGGTAGTATGTTCAGTTGGCCCTTTAGAGGCGCACTAAGAAATCTTTTGGCAATATTTTAACTCTAAGGGTGGTTTTTGAGGGTTTGAAGTTCGTCTTTTAGCATGTATATTCTCCTTCTTCTCCCAATCTCTTAATTATAATAATTGAAATTTTCATATCATAATTATGTTACTATAATCTAGATAGATTGCCTCTTCGAAACAGTGGTTAACTGGCAACTAAATTAATAATTTTGTCAGGTTGGCATTAAGTTGAGTTGACTTTGTTAGGTTGGCACCAAGTTGAAGATTCAAATGCATTTATCGCGGAAAAATTGATTGGGCACTGCTACTTCAATCCTGGGAATATCATATTACTAGCCGTCAGGCTCGCTTCGCTCGCCATATTCGTTTAGCCAGACGTTTAGTCTGGACCCCCGACTCGATTGTCCTAACATATGATAAAAATGCTCAAATGAAAAAATGCAGGCGAGCGAAGCGAGCCTGCTGATTTCATTCTTGGACGATCCAGTCGGGGGTCCAAGGGGCGGAGCCCCCTGGCTAGACGGATATGGCGAGCGGAGTGAGCCTGACGGCTAGTAATATTATATAGCGTACTTCATTCAGGAGTATATTGTACAAACTACAGTCATAGAGAAAAGATACCGTAAGACCTATGCTACCTTTTTCTCTATGGTACAATGAAGGAAGGGAAAATCACAAAAAGAGTCTATGATAAGACAGCACGATTATAGAACTAGCATGTTCTCCATTTCTTATTTGTTTGATCTCAAAAATTGATAAACCCACACTGATTCAGAAAACTGGAAACCCAGTGAAATTCTCACAAAATAACTACAAACATTCACTAGAAAAATGTAAAAGATAATGGGAATTTCTCAACAAAACATGGATTTCTATACTGAGATTCACTTAATACTATCAGTAACTCTTATCAATAACCCCGACAATCCTCATTCAACCAATGATGACAATTGGAAGTAAATCTGACTACAACTCTATTTTTCAACGAGGGTTGGGACTGAGCAGTCAGACTTTTAATGTCATATAATTATTCGGAATCGGTTTATTGCGTGTCACGTTAAACGATGATTACGCAATATGACGTCCAGTTTACGAATCTGGGTCTCGTTTTTACGCAGAGTAAACGCACAGTTCAAGGAACCGGGTCAATGGTTTTAAACCCAAAAAAGTCATCAATCTGAACGATAACGAATAGCATCAAGACCCAAGAATTACATGAATTATGCATATCTTGACAGTATGGATTCTTGAAATGTGAAAAAGGAAGTCTTACAACTCCCAAGGTATTTTGTCATGATGATGAATTTTCTATTATTATTATTGGTTGATTGAAATCTCTCTAAAGCCGTGTCTACACTGAACAAATGTTCGACAAACATGTTTGTGGGAAAAGATTGGACAATTTTTTTATGTTTGACGAACAATGTTTACCCGTGGCCAGTGTGGACGCATCACCAAGCAAAATATTTGTAAAAGGGGAGAACAGGTTTTATGTTTTACAGCTGTCAAAACTGAAAATGTTTGGAAAAAAATTTTTATTTTGTTTGACAAACAATGATTGTCCAAGCTTTTCAAGATGTTTGTCCCTGAGCTCCTCAACAAACATGTTTGCCGAACATGTATGTCGAACATTTGTTCAGTGTGGACACGGCTTTACTCAATTCCTATTAGCTGTTTGTATGAAAACGGAATAGCTACTCTCTCATTGGTTGATTTGTGAATGGTTCGATTCTCTCAATGAGCTCCCATTGGCTGACACTTCGACACCGGAATCGCTACTCTCTCATTGGTTGGCTTGTGATTGGTTGAATTCTCTCTCCAACTAAGCTGCTATTGGCTGTCGCCTATCAATTCATCACTGCTTTCTTGATTTTTGGCTTGGGATTGGATGAGTCACAGATGAGATGCGATTGGTATCTTAAAAGTTTTTCCACAGACGATTGGTTGTGGAATTGAATAAGATGGAACAAATGATCATATTGTGCTGAAGTGAAGTTGGAATCACTTTTGGAAGGGATCGGGTTCATTTGGAATTGTTAGACTAATTATGATGAAGAATTATTATCGGAACTATTCTTGTTCCATTCACAAAGAGTCAGATTAATATAAGAGAAAGATTTGAAGAATCAGATTGTGAAGAAGAAGAAGAAGAAGAAGAAGAAGAAGAAGAAGAAGAAGAAGAAGAAGAAGAAGAAGAAGAAGAAGAAGAAGAAGAAGAAGAAGAAGAAGAAGAAGAAGAAGAAGAAGAAGAAGACTGATGACTATGATTGATGACTTTTTTGGGTTTAAAACCATTGACCCGGTTCCTTGAACTGTGCGTTTACTCTGCGTAAAAATGAAACCCAGATTCGTAAACTGTACGTCATATTGCGTAATCATGACGTTGCATTAACAATATTTCCAATTGATTTGATTAACATCCACATTTTATCAGGTCTCTTTCACATGTATGTTTCATCTCATATAATTGAGGAATTTTAGAATAAATAAAAAATTTCAGTAGGAAAAATTCAACAGTTAACCCTGTATGATCTTCAGTTATCAGACTACTGTCACCAAATACTATGGGCTTTCTCTTGTCTGTTCAGCTCATTTCTAACAGGGGAGTTCTAAATGTGTAATGTTATCCAATAGAAAGAATATACCATAAAACATTAGGCTGTCGTCAGACAAAAATTCTCGGAAATTTTCCCAGAGAAATCAGAGACAAATTCACAAACCTGACTTTCAGCCCACGCTATTTCGCCCTTTTTCATTTAACAAAAAAGAGACTGGCATCATTTTCAAGTGAAATTAACTTTCAAGAGAAGGATGAATTGTATGGTTTTGGAATGAATCAGAAAGAGATGACATGGCAGAGAGTATATAAAGGATACAGGAGATAGAGAAAGAAGGACAAAGTAGAATGACAGTTATTGCATTCACACTTGACAAGTGACTTATTATGGCATTAGAGAAAAATGACCAGCACTCTCCACGTTTTAATACAGAGAGAAAAATTGTGCCACCTTTCTGAGAGGAGCTGAGATTCTGTGACTCTATAGCTACAGTGAAATTAACTTAGAAACATCATTATTTATCTATTTATTCATTTTTACATTAAACAATACACACATTAAATACTTGATTAGAAAAGGATCAACAGGCCTAGCCCAAAACTGTTATCTTTCCAAATTTTGATAGTAGTATAAGTCAATTTCTAAAAGGTAGATTATGTTGCTTCACTTTGAATCAAATTCTGTGTCCAGTATTGGTTCAGTAGAGAGCCTTGTTGATGTTTAAGTTGAACTCTTGGAGTCAAATTCATTCCAATTACAAAATATTTCTATATTCTCCTTTGCCATAGGAAGAAAACAGTCTTATCCTATTTTTAAAGCCTGTCTATCTAACCTATAACCGAATCGATAACTTTTTATACAATTCTTTTTATTTTTTTAATTCTTCATGTGTCTCTCTCTGAAAGGGTTGAGCTTTATTTTCATTGTTCTATTTGCATTGTATCAATCTACATAAATTTAGTTCCTTTTTACTATATTATGCGACTACAGATTTATCTTATATTGTTTTATGATAATATAATTATCATACTTTCTGAAATCTTTGTTTTTAGGGTGGTTTTGTGTGCGTGTGTGAGAGAATGGCAACTTGATTAGTTCTTCATTTCTTATAGTATTTGATATTATAAATACTAATACACGCACACAAAACCACCCTAAAAACAGAGATTTTAGAAAGTATAATAATTATATTATCATAAAACAATATAAGATAAATCTGTAGTTGCATAATACAGTAAAAAGGAACAAAATTGTAGATTGATACAATGTAGATTGATAAATTTTATCAAGTGGTTTTCAAATATTGTTTTCCATTGTATTTATGAATTCAGCTGTGCCTAGTTGAAAGTTGTGTGTATATTTTTGGCTTCAAAATTTTCTGAAATAACTTAATTTATTCAAAGTGCGGTGATATTAAGTGCAAAATTTGACTATAATTTGGTATTTTAATTATTCTAAATTCAAAATTTCTAGCTAATATATATTCTTGGACAGAACTTTGAACTTTAAAATTTCCTCAGTAAGAACATTACCTACTTTTTCGGACATTTCATTATTTATCAAAATTTGGGAACAGAATAGTTTTGGGCTATGCCTGTTGTCATTCCCGATCATATTCATATGATTTGTTATCATATCAACGAATAAATAAATAAATAAATGAATTGAGTTCAAGGTTCACTTTTATTATAATGATTTTCATTTCTTTCTATTAATCTTATATAATATCATTACATAATAATGTAATCCATTATTTTTTGTTTTCTTATTTTCTTATGTAAATTTGTCTTCTTTTGTAAAGGGTTGTGTGGCAGAGAGGACCAGGAGTCCTAACTCCGCCCTAATAAAGGCGAATAATCAATCAATCAATCAATCTGTTGTTAGATTATTGGAACCGAGAATAATGCAATAGAAAATAAACAAAAATGTCCAAATTGCGTATCAATCCCTCCAAAGTATCAGTGCCAGTTTCTATGCATGATTTACTAAAAACTTTCTGAACCTGATACCATGCATAATTGATTCTGAAATAATATTCATTAGGAGGACAATATACCTACAATGTCAGGTCTATCAAATTTTGATTCGCATGACAGACTTGATACAACATAGACGTGACATGTGACATCTATTGATCTAGTAACGTTGATGATTTTATGTAGACATAGGCCTAAAATATTCAAACTGATACAAGTCAATCTGGTTGTCATTTTCTAAGAGCTTCGCAAATAGATTAGAATAAAAATGACAAGTTCAGAAATTACAAGTTAGTTAGCTCAACAGTTATTACTGAAAGTTCATATTGAGTATGTGTAGTTGAAATTCGATTTTATTTCACTTTCATCATCCTCCAACTATATTAAAGAATTTTTTTTTATTATTATTATTATAATTTCTATATTAGCCTACCTATTTCTATTATTGGGCTTGTTGATTTTTGATTCAAGAATTGATTTTTGTTTTTATTTATACATATTTTTGGTTTTTGGTTTACTATCTTTTAGTTTGTATTTTAGAATATTATCACGGCAAATGTACAAATAATTTAAAGAATATTTTCGAACTCGTGGCTGGAGCTCAAGGCTTCTTTTTCCAGCCACACCAATGTATATTAGTTGATAAGTGTTATTTTGTGAATTTCTAGTGAATTGGTAAATATTAGGAACACAGTAATAACTATGAAATTACAATAGTTCTTGTAGCAAGAACTTGTAAACAGCTTGCTTTGAGAATAGTTCTTCTATAGTATTAGCCTACTCACATTAGTTTAATATTGATCACTTTTAGCATTTTCTTTAAGTCTTTTTCTAATAATGACAGCTAATATAGGCCGTTCCAGCTTTCATCCTATCATTGGTTTATTAGGTAGTAATTGATGTTCCTTTCGCAGTAGTCAATGCTAAACACAGTGATAAAAACCAATGCTAAAATCTGGTGTGGCGCACTCACACAACTTTCCTTGCCGTTATGAAAATTGATCACCTGACGTCAGTGTTCACGTGCATCTCAACTCTACTGTTCAAAGGTCTGAGCCAGCTGGTGACGAGAAAATAACCTTGGAGACACACGAGGTCTGCTACCTCTTCATAGTGGATGATTTGATAAAATCAACAGTTGCCAACAGTTTGCAATTGAATAATCACATTTTCTCGGATTTCGAGCTAATTTTCAATCTTAGGTGGAAATGTTACTGAACATTAATTGTAGATTTTGATGCTCAATTCTTTTCTTTCAAATTGTGTCTAAAGCCGGATAATTGGGAATCTAAAATCAAACTTTGCATAAATGGGGCATAGCTCCTGGAGTTTTTACAGATATGGGACTTGTGGCAGTTGATAGAACTCATCAAAGACTAATTTAGGTATGAGTTTGAACGTTTTCGAGAAAAACGCGAAAAACCCTGTTTTTGACAGCATTTTCGCCATTTTAGCCGCCATCTTGAATTGCATCTGATCGAAATTGTTCGTGTCGGATCCTTATATTTTTAGGACCTTGAGTTCCAAATTTCGAATCATTCCGTTCATTGGGAGATGAGATATCGTCTACACAGTCGCACATACACTCATACACACACACACACATATACAGACCAATACCCAAAAACCACTTTCTTGGACTCAGGGGACCTTCAAACGTATAGAAATTTAGAAATTGGGGTACCTTATGTTTTTTCGGAAAGCAATACTTCCCTCACCTTTGGTAAAAGGACAAAGAAAGTAAAAATAGTGACAAGAATAATTTCTTCATCTTCTTTTCTTTATCTTCTATCCACAATCTCAAGTTCACACATTGTCTTGGGAGCTTCAAGTTCTTTCTACAATTGATGATTTCATTGAATATTATGTTTTTTCTAAGGGTGTTGCCCACTTGAGCTGTAGGCTTGTGCGTGAGTGATGAAGTGCGATAATTGAACCTACTGTTTAAGGTGGTCTCCGAACGATTGCCATTTTTTTCAATAACTGTATGTATAAAATCGTACACAGCACAAACAGATTTGTATTTTAATTTGAAATGTCTGCTATTTCCAGAATCATTCCCCATTACTCTTGTCGAAATAAACTAATAATTACTTCAAAGACAATAACTTCGGAATGCTCGTGCTTCCAGCTTTCGTGATTGTTTCACGCAATTCAGAACCCGTAGGAGCGCTTCCATTGTATCCAGATCTCAGTTCATCAGGAAGTGCAACAATGTTTGCCTATTTCTGGAAGCATTACAATCAACAACCTGTTTCTGGAACTCTGAACTGCTTTCATCAAAATATCCATGATTCCGGTTAGTCTGTTGAATCCGGTTAGACTGATATCCTGAAATATCTCTTCATCATAGTTTGAACTATTATTCAATATTGCGGAATACTCTAAAAGAGCATTCGACATAGTCTCAATCCTTTATTCTATATTCTCGACTAATTGAAGTCCACGTCATTAGGCTGTGCAAAGGATAAAAATGAACTTTCTACTTGTGATATTTTTCCAGCGTGGATAGATTTGGAGTTCTCGTATCTGCTTTGTTGAATGATAGACAAGGATAGCAATACCATTGCTAATAAAACACTGCCATTATAACGTGGACCTCACTTTTGCCAATTATTCTTTCTTGTTCATGATAAACAACGGGATGGCTGTGCAAAGGCTAGGAATAAACTTTCTTCTGGTATTATTTTTTAAAGTTTTCCGATTCGTATACTATCAAGCTATCAAAATGGAAAAGTTTTCTCAGGAAAACATTTTTTCCGATCATTACTTTTTACTTTCCTTGCCCTATTACTATACGTAAGGAAAGTATTGCTTTCCGAAAAAAATTAAGGTACCCCAATTTCTAAATTTCTATACGTTTCAAGGTCCCCTGAGTCCAAAAAACTGGTTTTTGGGTATTGGTCTGTATATGTGTGTGTGTGTGTGTGTGTGTGTGTGTGTGTGTGTGTGTGTGGTGTGTGTGTGTGTGTGTGTATGAGTATATGTGCGTCTGTGTACACGATATCCCATCTCCCAATTAACGGAATGACTTGAAATTTGGAACTTAAGGTCCTTTCGCTATAATGATCCGACACGAACAATTTCGATCAAATGCAATTCAAGATGGCGGCTAAAATGGCGAAAATGTTGTCAAAAACAGGGTTTTTCGTGATTTTCTCGGAAACGGCTCCAACGATTTTGATCAAATTCATACCTAAAATAGTCATTGATAAGCTCTATCAACTGCCACAAGTCCCATATCTGTAAAAATTTCAGGAGCTCCACCCCATCAATGCAGATAGATTCCCAATTATCAGTCTTCAGATACAATTGAAACAAAAAAAATCAAGTGGAGTAGATTGAGCATGAAAATCTCTACAATTAATGTTCAGTAACATTTTCACCTAAAATTGAAAATAAGCTTTAAATTCGAGAAAATCTGATTATTTAATTGCAAATTTTTGTTTATTCTATTAAATCATTCACTATGAAGAGATAGCAGACCTCATATGTGACCCACTCTCCAGCGTTATTGCCCTGTCACCAGCTGGCTCAAATCTTTGAATAGTAGACTTGGGATGAGCGGGAGCACTAGCGTCAGGTGATCAATTTTCATAACGGCAAGGAAAGTTGTGTGATGCGCCACACCAGATTTTTGAGATATGAGCGCCTAAAGTTTAAATTTTTGGGACAGAACAATTCAAGTTTGGTGAGAGATAAATACATGTGATTTAGAGGATAGATACTTCATAGTATTGTTGATCTAGTAAAACAAAACTTTTCTGAAAATATCAATTTTTGAAAAAGTTATTCAATTTACCAAAAATGAACGAAAAAACTCAACTTGAAGTTATTTTTGGTAATTCTTAGTGAATTGAATAAATTTCTCAAAACGTGATATTTTTAGAAAATTCTCGTTTTACTAGATCAACAATACCATGAGGAATCTATCCTCTGAATCTCATGGATTCATCTCTCACTGAACTTGAAATGTTCTGTCCTAAAAATTTAAACATCAGGCGCTCTATCTCAAGAAGTAATTATCGGAAAAAAAATGTTTTTCTGAAAAAACTTTTTCATTTTGATGGCTTGATAGTATACAAATCGGAGAACTTTGAAAAATAACACCAGTAGAAAGTTTATTTCTAGCCTTTGCACAGCCATAATGGAAAAGTTTTATTAGTAATGGTATTGCTATCCTTGTCCATCATTCAACAAAGCAGATAGCGCTATCTATCCACGCTTTGCCAGATCGTCTATAAAATATTCCATATTACATCAATAAAACCTGTATCAACTACCGTCTAAAGAAGGCAGAACCAGACAGAATATCGGCAACGTTGTTCTGCTATCTTTCTCCACTGCCATTATAACGTGGACTTCACTGTAGGGTCTATATCTTGGACAAAAAGCTGTTGTTATCTTCAGTAGGTAATCCAAATTAATTAAGGATCATCAAGTATTACTCGAGGTATCATTCAGATAAACTATCTTACTCTATCATTCAGATAAACTATCTTACTTTATCATTCAGATAAACTAACTTACTTTCACATAGTGAATTATCCAGAGAATATACATGCCTACAATAATTAGAATCATATTATAAAGTGGAAAAGTAATAAATAATACAGTTCCAGAAGGGAACAAAACATTGGTGAGTAGGCTATCGAGTTTGGATTTATATTTTTAGTTGCTTCCAGTTGAGATTGAACTCGATTCTAATCGTTTTGTAGCAATAACTTCGAAATATCGGGGGACCGAGCTTTGCTCTGGAGTGTAAAAGCATAGAAAATTTGTAACGAAAGATTGAATTTATAGTTTTTATCTATTTATTCATTTTCGCAGTCGAACAATTATTTTTACAGTTATATGAGGAGGCACAACAGGCTTATGCTCAAAACTGTCCCTTTTCAAATTTATACTACAGTCCAAATCAAAATCTAGGTTAAGCTTCTATCACTCATCAAAATAACAATTTATTCACGCTTCAAAAAACAAACACATCATCAATTACAAATAGATATACTATGAATTCGATCTAGAATGATATACTATGTTTGCTACAATATTTGTTAATTATATTCTAACAGCATCCAGTTACTATTTTGGACTTTCTGAAGTGAACATGTTCTCTAAAAAAAGAGAAATAAACGAAAATAGTTTCTCTTCCTGAATTTTTCTTCTCGTGTGATCGCCTGGATGATCCCACACACATGCACTCGTTCACTCTCTTCCATCACGGTATCAACATACGAAAAAATTTCCAGCTGTTTTTCCAAGGACGTATTTATCCTTTTATGCCCTTCAGCGAGTTATCAAAGGTTGAGACCTAGTGCAATCGAATCTTCATATCAATTGAAGAATGTTGTAATGTTTCAAGGAGACATATAAGGGTTTAACCTGTTGTCTCCATGTATGTATTTATGTAAATAAATAAATAAATATCATAAACCTACTTTGTTCGAAATTTCGTGAAAATCGTTCGAGCCGTTTTCGAGATCCGTTGAACATAAATAACCAGATATAAAAATATAAAATTATAAACAAATATACAGAAATTACTCGCTCAATATAATAGGATAGGAAGAATGAATGATACTGAGAATGATATGATGAATGATATACTGAAAATCAATAACTATTTTCACAACATCACGTTATTGGAAACTGTAGAGGAAACTCCACTAGAGGAAATAATCACTATCACTAGTTAGTTCACTGCGTGGGTTAAGTGGAAGAGGGGCTCTTATTGCCTCAACTTCTCCCACATCACTTGTAATGTTATAAAATGCAAATGGAACGACATTAATTTATCAGTCTATTCATCTATCATATCACTGTACAAAAAATACCAGACTCCATGGAAAACTCCAAGACCCCATCATCTCATCATCAACACTCAATGTCATTCCACATTCTGTATCGAAATAATATTATTGATTATCACAGTATAAGGTCGCATTATCACGATACTGAAAATAATGATAAGCATCTTGCACCGCAAACGCTTGCTCCCACAAACGTCATTCCCCAATATCAATGGTCCGATTCGTATGTTTGCAGTTCATAAAATTGAATCAAGTTCATCTCTTCCAGCAATTTCCATTGATTCCACATTACATTGGCTGTGAATTCAAGCTTCATGACATAAAAAGTTACATCCTCCCAAACAGTTACCAGTTGAATATATTTATTGTTTGCTCGACCTGTTTATGCCATTCAGTTTTTTATGTGGAAGGATGTCATTCTGTCCAACATTTTATTGTTTTTTTACGTCGGCTGTCCAGAATATGGTGATCTTTTTGGAATGAAAAACAAATATTTGGTCGGGTTTTATGCGTCCATTGTGGTATTTGGAATCAGACTTGATTTTCGAAATAACGTTGTGATCAAAATTCCTTTTTCAATCCAAATGATCGTTTTTTTCTGAGAACTTCTTTCTTATCGCACTCATTATGTTCTCGTGAAGTTTCAACAAAAAACATTAATTTTTATTGATGAATGACAACCAATATGAAAGACAACTAAGTCCTGAATTTACATACATTTGGCATTTACATCATGTTACATATTTATAGAGTGATATCTTGAACAATTTTCATCAATAATTGAAAGACTTGTGTGAGCCTTGAATGACTAATGACAGCCAATGAATGCCCAACCTTGAAATTTGATCAACTATATTATGTGTCGGTCTGCACCAAATCAGAGGTTAGCGCGTTCCCTTGTGAACAAAAGGGTATGTGTTTTGAACACTCCAAGCAGTTCAAATTATGTTTAGTAGAAAATTATTTCGATTGAGTCTTAACTGAGGAATGAGTTTCTAATAGCCTAAATCTCATCAGGTTCTCAAACAAGTCAGAATTGTATAATATTTCTATTGGATAATTTTGGCTACTTGATCGAATACTGTAGATCTGTTGTCTTGAACCATGGATTCATCATTGAATCATGAGGTTCTCGTAAAATTCGCGTGAATAACGTCTAATCTACTAATCGCGTCTAATCTACTAATGCCAAATATCTACGTTGAGTCAAAAAAATTATAACAGTGAACTCACAAAACATTTTGGGCCTTCTTACTTGCAACGATAACTAACTAACTCATTAACTAATCAATTAATTAACAATACTAATTTTATGGAGGTACACTCACAAGCTATTTTTGTTGAATTGAATATTAGAGCATAATGGCTTCTATTGAATTGTTGATGATATTGGGGGAGCATTTTGGAGAGTCAAATAATAATAATGTGAAAAATTTAGAAGTTGATAGATTTTTTTCTAACTTGACTGAGCTTGTACAGTGCAAAGAGTATAACTATGGCAGGTCTCGCATACACACATCATTTTTTGTTCGTACGATATTTTGCCGTCCTTATGAATTCTATCATAATAAACGAAACTTGACAAACATCATCCGTTTGAAATCATCTGTTCAATTCAATAGAATTTATAAAGACGGCAAACTACCTTACGTACAAAAATCGATGTGTGTGTGTGCGGGGTCTAACATAGTACTCTTTGCACTGTACAAGGTCAGTCAAGTTGGAAAAAAATCAACCAACTTCTAAGTTTTTCACATCAACTGACTCTCCAAAATATTCCCCCATTATCATCAACAATTCAATTGGAGCGAGTATGCTCTAATATTCAATTCAACAAATAACTTGTGAGTGTACCTCCATAAAATATGTACTAACTGACCGATTGCATGATTCTAGGTGAGCTCAGCAGGGAATTCCCAAACATTCATAACAATACCTAATTAATTAGCCTAGCTGGTGTAATATCGCCATGTTAATTTTGTACAATGAGCCAATTTCAAACATGCACATATGAGGTCTGGGTTATTCATTATGTATGAGTAGTATGGCACCGTATGTGAGCCTTTTGAAATCGTACTGAATATTGAAGTTTTCAAAATTTTCCGAACTGAGACTGGTTTCTATAGAATTGTAATGTGGGTCACAATGATATATTGACGTTTCTATTCTACTGTATTAGTTATTCATTTAGGACAATGGTCGCCAAACTTATGAGACTGTGAGCTAGAATAGCATTTATAAATCTCCTAGTGAGCTACCAATAAATATTAGACTGAAGAAAGTATCTTTTATTGCCTATAAAGATACATTTCTAGTGTTGAAATCTACTTATCTCATAGCAAAAAGTATAACAAAAGTTGACATGTACATTTCAATGAGAACAGTGGAATTCTTTTTGGTCATCAAGTATTTTCTTGACGTTTGGAGTGTACGTTGTAGCCGCCATTCTGATGCAGTTGTCCAAATGTTTATCAGTCAGTCTGTTCCTATATCAATTTTTTGTGAATTTCATACTTGAAAAGATGTTCCACACAAGAAACAGAGCTGAACATAGCTTTCAACTTCAATGGAATTCGAATAATATTTGGATTTTTTTCTGTGGGGACTTGAGGCCAAATATTTCCAGTTGTAGAGAGTGATCTGAGAGACAGATAATTTTGAAAATCCACAATTCCATTTCAACTGAAGCCTGATCTGCACCAAAATGTTTTAATACACAAACTGAGAAATTTTCTGCATAGAAATCTACAAAAGAGAGTTGATGATATGCTTTCAAAATCTTGAAATCGTTGATCAAACTGTTGTTCAAGTCTGAAAGTTGTAACGTATTCTTGGTTATTGCTGCGGTGCTGCGGAGGATTTTTCTCGTCATTGATTTTCTTCAGACTGGGAAAGTGTTCATAATCGAACTGGACGACATTCTTTCGCACGAGCATTTCTGTGAGCTACCAAAAACTACCCCACGAGCTACCGGTAGCTCGCGATCGACTGTTTGGCGACCACTGATTTAGGAGTTCTGCTCTTTAGATTTAGTCACTACACCACCATTTACTAACTAACCCTCCGTTTATGGAGGATGTGAATACACTCACTAACACGCGAACATTACAAAAATCCATAAGTACGATCCAAACTCAAGTTAACTATATCATACAGTTTACCATTCTCCATGTTGTATGAAAAATTTGAACCCTCTTCTCGATAAATGATAAATTATTGCTGTAGCTTTATTTATGTCTATCAAGCAATTTTTCAACTTATATAATTGTCATTCAATGTTGTCACTTTCAATTGTCACTGGTATGCTATCATTCTGATAGCATACCAGTACACAATATCATCATGATAATCTGCAAGACCATTCAAAGAGTTAAATTCGTCAAATTGTTAATCTCGTCAATTATTGTTAATTGTTAATTTCTTGACAATTCTTATCAATTGTTAATTTCTCTAGTTAATCTCGTCGTATTGTTCCAAGACAATGTTCTGTGAAGTTAAGCACCATTCAAAGCGAAACTTGAAAAATTCTATAGTGAAAAAACGATTATAATTCCCCATCAATACAATATTCCAAGAAAATTCCACACTCGTGCACAATTTCGTTGTACACAACGATTTGGGATGAGTACAGGAAACAAGAGGACGTAGAATGGAATAGAATGACTTTATTTTTGACCTGGGAGGGTGAAGTTAGGGCGCAGTCGGCCCTCCCTTACACTTAATCCTCAGACGTAGAAAGAAGAACAGTTTCGAAGCAGTATTTATATTAATAATAATTATAATGTCTGTGTTCAATGCAGATGCCTGTCTCTCTTCGGTGTACACAATGTCTGAGCCTGTGAAGTGAAAATTCGTCAGTTCTCAATCAATAAGTGTTGAATGAAGAAAAATTAAAATTTCTTTTGTTGAAGCTTTTGATCATATTTGAACGATTCCAATAATTTCGAACCATATCTAAATTTGGGAGAGGAATAGTATATCTACAATTATTTCAACTTATTTTTTCTCTCCCTATCATTTATCTCCCATTTAATCGCTTGAAAGAAAGAGATAGAGTGAGAGAGGTTTGAACATTTTTGACTTTGATCCACCTCCACTCAACATCACTTCACATCAATTGATCAGTTGCGACCTGAAAACTCTGACACCTGACCTGAACCAGCCAGGTCACACGATATTATTATTATAACATCACTTCTTCTCTCTTTGATAATGTACTTATTGTATGGATCAATAGACAATAAAGAATAAATACAATAAAAATTATTCTTCCAAAAACGACGGTCAGCTACACGCCAAACGAGTAATGGTGTTCTATGATAGTTGTATGCAAGAAATATAATTTCCGAGTGAATTTAGTGAATCGTAAGAGTATCGCAAGAGCCTTAAGCAAAAACTCAGGCTTCATTTGCAAGTGTTTATCAGCTGTCGACTGAGAAATCGATGGCAACAAGTAGGAAAGGGTTGTTTGTTGTTGGATACAGGCTTGCGCGCTGTGCCTTACAAAAAAAGTACAAGAGCAATACTTTTTTAGAGAAATTCACTTACAACTGTCAGTATGAATTGAATGAAAAACAATGATGTTATTACATGAGAAATTTTGACAGTTCACCGACTGAGAAGTACCAGAGAGATTCAATTAGAACTGTCAGTATGAATTGAATAGAAAACAATTATATAACTTAATGAGGAATACTGACAGTTCACCGGCTAGAAATTAGCAGTGAGATTTATTTCAATCTGTCAGTATTGATTGCATGGGAAACAATGATGTTATTATATAAGAAACTAGCCGTCAGGCTCGCTTCGCTCGCCATATCCGTCTAGCCAGGGGGCTTCGCCCCCTGGACCCCCGACTGGATCGTCCAAGAATAAGATCAGCAGGCTCGCTTCGCTTGCCTGCATTTTTCATTTGAGCATTTTTATCATATGTTAGGACGATCCAGTCGGGGGTCCAGACTAAACGTCTGGCTAAACGAGTATGGCGAGCGAAGCGAGCCTGACGGCTAGTAATATAATATTCCCAGGGATAGCTCTGATTGAAGTAGCAGTGGCCAATCAATTTTCCCGCGATAAATGCATTTCAATCTTCAACTTGGTGCCAACCTAACAAAGTCAACTCAACTTAATGCCAACCTGACAAAATTATAAATTTAGTTACCAGTTAAAGTTAACAACAGTTGCTTCGAAGAGGTACTCTCTCCAGATTATAGTTCTATATTAACATATGGTATGTCCTTATTTCAATTATAATAAAGAGAATAAGAAGAATATACATGCTGAAAGACGAACTTTAAACCCTTAAAAACCACCCTTAGAGTTAAAATATTGCCAAAAGATTTCTTAGTGCGCCTCTAAAGGGCCAACTGAACATACCTACCATATTTGAACGTTTTTGGTCCGGTAGATTTTTAGTTCTGCGAGTGAGTGAGTGAGTGAATCAGTCAGTCAGTTAGTCTGTCAATCAGTGAGTGAGTGCCATTTCGCTTTTATATATATAGATTCTGACAGCTTATATAAGAAATTCTGACAGCTTACCGGCTAGAAATTAGCAGTGAGATTCATTTCATCTGTCATTATTGATTGCATGGGAAACAATAATGCTAGATTTTTAATTCTGCGAGTGAGTGAGTGAGTGAGTCAGTCAGTCAGTTAGTCAGTCAATCAGTGAGTGAGTGCCATTTCGCTTTTATATATATAGATTCTGACAGCTTATATAAGAAATTCTGACAGCCTCCCGGTTGAAAAGTACCAAAGAGATTCACATTGAACGGTCAGTATAAGTTGAATAGGAAACAATGATGTTATTAGATGAGGAATACTGAAAGTTTACCGGCTGAATATTAAACAGTGAATTCACTACATTCCGTCAGCATTATTTTATTTTGGAGCATCAATATTATTTGATAAGGAACATTGACATTTCACCACCTCAAAAGTATAACAGTGAGATTCAACTTCGACTGTTAGCATAAGATGAATAGGAAGCATTGATGCCTCTTCTTACTAACAGGTAAACCGTGCTTCGCAAGGGTCTATTTCAAAACTTGACAAACTGAGAACTTGACGTAATGAAATTCTGAAGAATTGGAAGTAGTCCTACAAACATCCTCGGTTATTTAAGAATCTATTAGCAAAATTTCAAGTTAATCAGTCCAGTAGTTCAGACGTGATAATGCGTCAAACATAATTTTCCTATCCCGTACGTGTACAAGCCAATTCTTTCCTTTATTATGGTACTAGCAATCAGGCTCGCTTCGCTCGCCATATCCGTCTTGCCAGGGGGCTCCGCCCCCTGGACCCCCGACTGGATCATCCAACAATGGGATCAGCGGTGTTGCTACGCTCGCCTGCATGTTTCATTTGAGCATGCTTCATTCCGTCAGAAAGTAAATGTAGGCCTACTGAGAAAAACGTTGGAAAAGCGCTGATTTTGGGCGTATCTTCGATGAAATATCAAAGTCACCTCTTCAAAAAACTTTTAGATCCTAGCTAAACCTCTGTACCAAATTTGAACATTTTCTGTCTATTACTAGGTGAAAGAACTGAGAAACGCAAAAAACCGCTAATTTTCGGCGTATCTTTCAAATCTCACACAACATTATTACACCCTAGCTTAGCTTCTGTACTAAATTTGAACGATTTTTGTTCATTTTTGTTCTCGATAAATCCGAGAAAAAGCGAGAAAAAACGCTAATTTTTGGCGTATTATTGGACGCTATTGCGAATTCCTCCTGACACAACATTATTACACCCTAGCTTAGCTTCTGTACTAAATTTGAACGATTTCTGTTCATTTCTGTTCTCGATAAAGCTGAGAAAACGCTGAAAAAACGCAGATTTTGGGCGTATCTTTGGAAATTATTTCAAATCCGTTCCTAGTGCGCCTCTAAAGGGCCAATTGAACATACCTTCCAAATTTGAATGTTTTTGGTCCGGTCGATTTTTAGTTCTGCGAGTGAGTGAGTGAGTCAGTGAGTGAGTGCCATTTCGCTTTTTTATATATAGATAGATAAGGAATCCATGCTGACAGATTGAAGTGAAACTTGGTAGGCAAGAACAGAACGATAACTAATGGAGGAAAGCAGTGGTGTAAATGGAGAGTGCTTCATTTATTTGAAGCTTGTCGCTTGATACTGCAAACTGGAATCATTGCATCTCACGGTGCAGAAAAGATGAAAATCCATCACTGTTCCTTTCTCTCACTCTCCATTTATCTCGAACTTACTTTCCAACTGTCACTCTCTTACTCTCTCATTCTCCATTATTTATCTTGAGCTTACCTTCTAACTGCTACTCTCATACTCTCTAACTCTCACTCACTCTTTTTCTCTCTATATCTGTCTCTTTTGTGGAAGAGAGTTAGTGGGAAGGATATTTTGAATATTCTTTCCGAAGAATGGATATTGATATGTCCAAAGCTCCGCCAATTTATGTAGATGCATAACAATATTATCTATAGTTATTCCAAATTACTTTTTTCATATCATATATACAGTTCAATAATTATTTTCTCAGTCTATACTATGTGATTAAATCTTCAATTTTGCTGTATTGTAAGCAGCTATTGTATAAGCCAGTACAATAATCTACATAAATAAAGAACTCAATCAATCAAACTCACACTCTCTCTCTTTCCCTCTCTCGCTCTCTCTCTCACTCTCTCACCATTGCATAAGCCAGTATATATTGTAATCTACATAAATAAAGTACTCAATCAACCCTCACTCAGTCTCTCTTTCTCTCTTTATCTCTCACACTTTCTCTGTTACAGACACACTCTCGAGCTTTCTCTCTCTATCAATCCTCTATTTCTCTCTATTACCAGCGTATAAGCCAGTATATGTTGTAATCTACATAAATAAAGTACTCAATCAATCAATCAATCAACCCTCACTCACTCTCTCTTTCTCTCTTTATCTCTCACACTTTCTCTGTTACAGACACACTCTCGAGTTTTCTCTCTCTAGCAATACTCTATTTCTCTCTCTATTACCAGTGTATAAGCCAGTATATATTGTAATCTACATAAATAAAGTACTCAATCAATCAATCAATCACCCTCACTCACTCTCTCTTTCTCTCTCTATCTCTGACACTCTCTCTGTTACAGTCATACTCTCTCGCTTTCTCTGTATATCAATCTATATCCAACTCTCTCTCTCCCCTTACTCGAATTGCAGTCCCTCTCTCTTACTTTCTCTCTCCATCTATCTATATCCAACTCACTCACTTTCTTACTCTCCCTCTATCTATCTCTCCAACCACTACACATACTAAGAATCTCTCACTTACTCTCTTTCTCCGTCTCAAACTCTTCTAAACTCACAATCACTCCATCTTCCTATGAATTAATATCAAACATCCTCTTTGTCACTTTGTCTCTCCGTTTTTCTTGGTCTCTCCCACTTCCTAACTCTCTCTCACTGTCTTCATCGCCTTCTTGATCAATTTCCCTCATTCTCTTCTCCAATACTATCTTTATCTCTTCCTCTCTTTTTTGGTAGAGAGTTAGTGGGGAGGATATTTTTAATATTCTTTCCGAAGAATGGACATTGATATGTCCAAAGCTCCGCCAATTTATGTAGATGCATAACAATTTAATTATTATCTATAGTTATTATATTACAAATTGCTTTTTCATATCATATACAGTTCAATAATTATTTTCTTAGTCTATATTATGTAAATTCATCTATAATTTTGCTGTATTGTAAGCTATTGTATATAAGTGTATAAGCCAGTATATATTGTAATCTACATAAATAAAGTACTCAATCAATCAATCAATCTCTCCTACTCTCTTGGTCCCTCCCTCTTTCTAACTTTCTCTCACTCTCCACATCAGCTTCTACTTGGACCCACTCCCACTCTTTCAATCTCTCTTACTCACTCCTCCTCACTCTGTCACTCTTCCAATAGCTCTCATCTTTTACTTCCTATGTAACACTTCTTTTTTTTCTCTCTCTCTCTATCTTTCTCTCCCCCACACCTGTAATGATTCTCACCTGAAATATCGCTCCAGTAAGAGCGCTGTTTTATTTTGTGAAAGAGCGCTGAGCGCCGGATTTTAATATTAGCTCTCTTTCCCTTCTCGTTTATCATTGTCATCAGATGCACGAGTCGTGTTTTCTGTTTACAACGCTCTGCTTTATTCGTTACTTCCATTATCTATTATTTATTATTGTGTCTTTTTGTATAATTTGTCTCAGGATGTAATACAATGGGAGACAATCGCCTTGTGGAGAACAAATGTCGTCATTAATTCAAATCTCGGGGGACCGAGCTCCGCTCAGAAGTTAATAGGCATAGAAATGGAAAATATCATAGGATTATCCTTGAAAATCTAGTATTTGCTTGAGAATTACCAGTATGTACTGTCCAATAACAAATGTGATGATACAGATTCTATCTGAAATGATGATCCCTGGAGTTTGAAGGTGAGAGGTGGAAGAATGTTGGAGTAGTTACTTGGATTTCAAAACAATAAACCATTTTTTTCAAATAATCTATTGAATTATTTTGATAAATTCGATAGAAAATGATATTATGAAAATAATTATCTATCAATATGATAATATCCTTCTTCTTCATCCTTTTTTTCTTATTTTTCTCCCTATTCTCCTAATTCTTCTCTTCTCCTTCTCCTTCTTCTTCTCCTTCTCTCCCTCCCCCTCCATCATCTCCTCCTTCTCCTTTTCCTCCTCTTTCTCCTTTTTCTCCTTCTTCTCCTTCTCCTTCTTCTCCTTCTTCTCCTTCTTTTCCTTCTAAGCTGAGAATATTGTCACGTTCTACACGTGATCAGCTGATTGAAATAGATTGTATTTGCCGGGCCATACAGCTGAAATAATCACATCTCACTTTCACAAGTGGTACAACAGATGATGAAAATTGCAGTCCTGTATCAGCAGTTCCTGAAAGGATAGATTTTTACTTTTCAAGTCATTCAGCGAGTTCTCCCAGGAATGAGACCCTGTTCAATCGAATTTCTATATCAATAACCTCTTATATTACAAATTTCATCAAAATCGTTACAGCAGGTTCCGAGATCCTTAATACATATATAAATTGAAATTGAAATTATCTTTATTCTTCCTCTAAGGAAATACTAATAATACAGAATACACATATACAAAACTTGAAGAAGGTTCCTCACATGGGCAAAGCCTGTGCTCGCTTGATATAGGCTAATGGGATTGATAAATAAGATGAATTGATACTTTTTCTCTGCTTATGAATAATATTATTATTGATTTATACATCATAAACCTGTTCGTTGATTGAAATAAAATATATTCAGAAAAGATTACTAAAAAGATATATCATATGGCATATTTTGTTCATATTTCAAATTTCAAGCCCATTTTTCAACTCAAGCCAATTACTGACGACTACAACTGTCTATTATTACTGTTTTAGCCGGGTGAGAGTGTATGAACGGCACAGTATACGTGACTACCAGCATCATTTAGCTTTACGAAAAAAACTACTCAGCTTGTGTTAACAGTAAAATTTGGAGCATTCTTCTCATTCTATATTATGTTATATTGAGCAGACTCTATAAACCATATTACTTCTTAAATCTAATTATGAGCGAGAAAATTGAAATTGATTTGTGGACAGAATTCGAAGAAATCTGTTATATATTGAACTGAAAGTGCATTCAAAGGCTTAGCGTTATCAAATCATCATCAAATTGTTATGATAACTGTTATTATCTACCGCAGAGTTTCGTTTGGATTGGATATCGTGAAAGAAGAGAAAATTGGGTTCTATTGGGTCCATCGGGTTCTATTGACTATAGTCTGCGGCTCATTCAGAAGCTAACGGTCAAATTGTCGTTGAGCTCAGTCTGCGATTTCTGTTCCATTCTTAAATGCCGATATCTGTCACCAGCAATGCTCCCCACCCGTATTTATCACGTGGTTTATCCTTGGCAACTCATTTGGCCTTTCCGAATTGAATTCTCGAAGTTGGTTCAGATCATCCTAATTAATTCAGTCCTTTCTTCTTTTCCAATCTCTTTATCAGATTATCTAAAGTTTATATGAGTCTAACCAGTTTATATGTCTAAAAGTTTATTAGTCTAAAAAATTTATATGAGTTTAATTAGTTCAGATGGAATCAAATAGAGAATGCATTTATTCAAATGCTAATTAATATATAATTATCATAGAATAAATGCATTCTCTATTTAATTCCATCTGTAACTGGTTGCCCGCTGTGGCTTTGTATAAAATGAGTGCTGCTAACCAGAGATTGTCAGTTTGGTGTAAGGGTAGGCATTCCTGACTAGCGATTGGGAGGTACCGGGTTCGATTCCCGGGCTGGCAACTAATTTTTGGATAGTAGTTCTCATCAAAATTTCCATCTAGCTGTTAACCCTGTTGTCAATGTCTGCAGTAGCAGAGGTCTTCGGGGTGATTTGCAGCATTCATTTGGGATTTTCGTTAAATAATAATTATATTTAATTAGTTCATTTGAGTCGAACATCGATATCAATTATTGTAATAGTCCATGTTAATCATATTATTTATTTTATTTATTTATTTTTTCATATTTTTTACAAAGAAGCACTGAGTTATGTGTTAAGATATTATGTGCTTTTTAAATTATCTCATTTATTTTGAACAGTAGAGAGAGCTCTCGCATTTATAAACCACAGTCTCCTCTAATAGTCCTCTAATTTACTTATCAGAGTAAATTATTAATAGTTCCTTTTTTTTTTACTATTGTTTCTTGAATTATATAATTGATTTTTCAGTCTAAATGCAGATTGACTGTTTTGTTCCAACTATGTTTCTATTTTGTAGCGATATTATTTAATGTATTCTTATCTTTATATATTAAGTTACACTGTATTATTTATTCAATTGCATTTGTAATGTCGAGGTTGAGTGGTAGAGAGGACTTAAAAGTCCTAACTCCGCCTAATAAAGAATTTTTCAATTTTCATTTTTTTTTTCAGAGTGAATTCTGTCCTGTACTGTCGGTGAGTTATCGGTGTGAAAACGGCTAATGGCTATTTGGGTTGATGTATCTTGACTTCCCATAATCTTGTAAAATATCAATAATTATTATCATTGGGATTCCCAAAGTGGTTTTGGTTTACAAAATTCCCAAGAGATTCAATTTGATTTGGTCATTGGAAAAAGTCTTTATCTAATATCAGCTGCTTCAGACTCAAACCTACTTCATGATATCAGTGAACACGAGTTCAGCCACTTTTTACTTTCCTATTACCAAAGGCAAAGAAAGTATTGCTTTCCGAAAATAATTAAGGTACCCCAATTTCCAAATTTATATACGTTTCAAGGTCCCCTGAGTCCAAAAACATGATTTTTGGGTGTTGGTCTGTGTGTGTATATGAGTGTATGTGCGTCTGTGTACATGATATCTCATCTCCCAATTAACGGAATGACTTCAAATTTGGAACTTGAGGTCTTTACAATATCGGACTGAATTCATTAATACAATAAAAGGGGTTGGAGATCAACCATGACTTCAACCTTCTATTGAAAGTAACAAGGTGCAGGATACCCGATAACAATAACCGACACGAACAATTTCGATCAAATGCAATTCAAGATGGCGGCTAAAATGGCGAAAATATTGTAAAAACAGGGTTTTTTTGCGATTTTCTCGAAAACTGCTCCAACGATTTTGATCTAATTTATACCTGAAATAGTCATTGATAAGCTCTATCAACTACCACAAGTCCCATATCTGTAAAAATTTCAGGAGCTCCGTCCCAACTATGCAAAGTTTGATTTTAGATTCTCAATTATCAGGCTTCAGATACAATTTAAACAAAAAATTTTAAGTGGTAAAGATTGAGCATGAAAATCTCTACAATAAATTAATGTGGAGTAACATTCTCACCTTAAATTGAAAATAAGCAAGGAATTCAAGGAAATATGATTATCTAATTGCAAACTGTTGGCAACTGTTGATTCTATCAAATTATTCACTATGAAGAGATAGCGGACCTGAGTGTCTCCAGAGTTATTGTCCTGTCACCAGCTGGCTCAGATCTTAGAATAGTAGACTTGAGATGCGCGTGAACACTAGCGTCATCCGTCAGGTGATCAATTTTCATAACGGCAAGGAGAGTTATGTGAGTGGCGCACTCAGATTTTTAATCAAAGGAACCAAATTTCATAATAACTTAGTAATAATTCCACGTTTCTAGTTATCGAGCTGAGATATTCAGGATTTTTCAATTAATGTAATAACCTGTGTGAAACCTTATATAAATATGAGAGAGAAATAGCACAAGGTTACCTTTTTTCCCTCCCTATCATTTTGATGATGTAGGCTACTCATTGTATGAATAAATCAATCAATCACTATGAATACGAAATCCTTCTATTAAGCGAGCAATTTCTGTATTTATCTGGCTATTTTTATATCTGGTTATTCATGTTTAGAGGATCTCGAAAACGGCTCTAACGATTTCCACAAAATTTGGAACATAGTAGGTTTATGATATAAAGATTCGATTGCTCTAGGTCTCATCCTTGGGGAAACTCGCTGAAAGACATTAAAAGGATAATTCATCTTTGGCTTAGTAAAAAAGCGAGTATGTGAAAAATCAAAATATCACATCCCTGAAATTCATAAGATGAGCCAGCTGTGAAATATAAACAGGATCATTTTAGAGAATTGTGTTCTGTTTATCAATAAATAAAAATAACGAGCTAAGCTCGGTGCCCCGATATTTCATACTTAACAGTACTTTGTACCAATGCACGTAAAATTTATTCTAGATAGTATAAAGTACTGTTAGGTATATACGATTACATGAATGCATTCTTGGTACCTAGCTTTGTACTATATTCAATACTATAATGATATTGAATCCGAATCCTATGTCGTAGGGTCGTAGCACATCGAAAATATCCAAACTTCAAGATGATTTGAAACTCTGATCTACCACACCTTCCTTTTCTACTGCGATTTGCAAACGTATTGAACGAATTTGTCTCATATCAGCACGTCTGAAGCCAGCTGACGTTCGATGTATGATAATCTTCAAGTATGTGAGAGCTGATTCCTCAAACCTAACACCGGAGCTCAATATAGAACCGCAAGTTATTGATGGAGCTGAGCATGAAGGTTTTTCACAAATTGGAGGACTTTTCTGAAATTTTCGAGATTGATGTCATAAGTGTGGTTAAATGGGAAAAGTTGATGCAGGTTTTTGGAACACATAAAAACTGGCATCATCTCAATATTCCGTTCAACAGCTGTATTATATCGAATATTATACGTTAGGGTTGGGGTTGTGGATAGGCTAGGTTTGGTTAAGGTAGTTGAGTTGAAACTTTGCTTCATTCCAGACTTGCTCTCACATTTTCTCGTGGTACTTGATATATTGAGGCAGAACTTCAGAAATTAAAGGAGAGGTGTTATTTCATACGCTGCAGGATAATTTTGTCCTGTCAACTTTATCACTGCTTAGCTGGTTTTGGATAGGGGAAAAACCTTTGGAAGTTAGCAGCAATCATGATTTCCTAAATATTCAATCCGAAACTCCAATTTAGAGAAGTACAGCCATCCTATCCTTTTGGAATACAGTAATAGAATCATACACATTTATTTCTGAATATCCAATCCCAAACGTCAATTCGGGAAAGTACAGCGATCCCATCCTTTCCGATTACTCTACAAAAATGTATTCATTCAATCAACTTTTCAACTCATCAAGGATAAATCAATAATTCACTTCATAAATCAAATTCAGTAACTGTTTTACAATTCAAGAATCGAAATTGTTTCAACTCCTTAAAGCATCGGCTGCATCAGTATTCAAGTTTTGGCATTACCTGAACATTGGTGATATCGTTATACAGTTTTCGGAGACGTTGAACTTCTAGAAACTAATATCTTTGTTTATCATAGTCTCAAATTATTAATTCATAGATTCATATAATATAGTTCAAGAAAAAACAACATCGATTACCCTTAAACTGCTTTGAAACTTAACTTTTGAATGATTGTCTGGAATTCTAAAGGTTATGTAAAAATTATTATTCACATACAATAAGTCCAAAAAAATGTTTCGACTATAGTTTTGAATGAATCAGATCAATAATAATAATATATGGAATGATGGAAGTATTCTTTTGAATTGAATGAAAAATACAAATAAAAAGAAATAGAAATTGTCAAAAACCACAGAAACTTTCTTAGAAAGTTTCTAAGTTTCAATAAATCTGTGGTTTTTGACAATGTCTTAGTATTTTTTAATTCAATATGAATAATTACCACAATATCAACTTCTCAACTACGCAAAAAGTGAAGTATTCTTCATTTTATTGCTCGATTACATTTGTGATGATTTATTGGTTATAGAATGTTCAATGAATATACTTTCTCCACTCATGTTATCATCGAAATAACTGACAAGAATGTTTCATTTTGTTGCAGGTAATAGATCCAGTCCATGAGGAATTATTTGCACAAGTAGCTGAGTGAGGTGGGAATTGGTTTACTTCATTGACCACATCGAGGTAAGAAGTACATTATTGTGCTGTGAAATGCTGTGATAAGAAAAACGTGGTTCTTCTGAAACTAAAATATGGAATCCATTGTTTGATCCTATAAGAGACTCAAATATTCAATTCATATCAGTTGTTATGAAAATAAGTTCCACAGCTCCAAAATATTATATCCATTTATATCAACATTTCTTCCTCATTTTATTCCGATGGAACAGTTATTTCCAAATTGAACTTTTTCCACGGATGACTTTGAGGGAATTAATCCAGTTTTTGGGTGAAGATTATACTATGGCTTACACATGGAGTATAATTATGGCATATCAGTTATTGGTGTCAACACAGATCTAACCTAGTCTATTTACTTAGTCTACTATGTTTATTCTGTTGAAGAACTCAAATCTTTATTTTCCAGAAAAACATTACAAACAAAGAAAACTCAAAACAATAAAGGAACTTACTTATTGCATTAGCATGCATATTACAAGTTGATGTTCAATGTAGCTATACAGGGTAGATGAAAAATAGGGTATCTATAATAAAAGAGAATAAATAAACATAATTCTATGTTTACTCTGTTTACTTAGTCTATGGTATCACATTTTGCACAAACTTCAAAATACTCTAACCATATTTCAAAACCACAACTGTATAAAAGGATGACTATTCACAAATCAATTTTCAACTTCTTTCCAACAATTAATTATTTATACTCAAGAATATCGCTCTTACAATCTCCTAGACATCCACTGTCCACTTGAATGTCCCTTCTTGTAACCCAGCTGTCCATTTCGCTGTAGCGATTATTGAAGCACTGCTTCACATGATAAATCACGTACTCTCAAAGCAAGGTGACTTTTGTAAGCTGAAAGCAACAAGCATTCTAAGTGCTAGCATTTGGAAGCCAGCCACGCTTGGTTGAGAAGTCTTTTGAGAAAAGGAAAAGATGGGAAGGGATAAAGTGGGAGGGAGAGATACATAGATTGATAAGGGAAAGAGAGGGATATGAGAGAGTGAGCAAGTGAGAGAGAGTGAAAGGGAGCGCATGAGAGCGAAAGAGAGAGTGTGAATGATAGTGCTTTGGTAGTGTTAGTAAGGGAGAAGGTAGCTCTTTTGAGGAGAGAGATAAACCGCTATTGATATGAGAAAGAAAACGATATAAGAGAGAAAGATAAGAAAAAGAGGAAAAGAGGTCGAGAGTGTGTGTGATAGAGTGTTGGTAAGGGGAAGGTTTCTCTTTTGAGAAGAGAAATGAACCGCTTTTCCTGAAGGGGGCAGCTTGGTACTGATATTCAATTCAATCTGTCAGCATTCCTTATAGGATAACATCATTGCTTCCCATCCAGACAATACTGACAGAAGTGAATGTGACTGTAGTGACCCTCATTCAGTTTGACAAAACGATGACCGCTGATGTTGCCCTGCTGTGACGTCACAGAGGGGAAAAGTCGGAGAGTCTTCTCAGGGCTAAATAATGTTTCCTCAGGTCGTTACTTTAGAAGTTATTGCAAATGTTTGGTGTATGATCGGTTAGGCTTTTAAATTCATCTATTACTATCTTGTAGTTTAGATTTAAGTGAGGTTTTTGTTGTTGATTTTATTTATAATATTGATTTTGCACGTCATGTAATTTGTAGATTTAGTACTTAATTCTATATTTCAAGAACAGCAGTTCATTAGATGTTCTTCATGATATATTCGAATCTGAGTAACGTCATTGTTGTTGATGTTATTCACAATATTGATTTCGGAGGTTAAAAGTGCTGTAATTTGTAGATTTAGTACTTAATTCAATATTTCAAGACCAGTGGTTCATTAGATGTTCTTCATGATATATTTGAATTTAAGTAACGTCATTGTTGTTGATGTTATTCACAATATTGATTTTGCAGGTTGAAAGTCGTGTAATTCATAGATTGAGAACTTAATTCAATATTTCAAGGACAGTAGTTCATTAGATGTTCTTCATGACATATTTGAATTTCAGTAACGTCATTGTTGTTGATATAATTATTGACAATGGATTTCGCATGTCAAGAGTCGTGCGATTTTTGAATTGATTATTCAATTCCCTATTGAAAGTACAGTATAGTTCTTCATGATATAAAATATTAATCAAATTATATGGGAGTACGTGTCATAGAAGTGAGGTTGTGAAGGGTGATGTGTAAACGTGGCTATGTATGAAGAGAAAAAATAAAGGAGTTTATCTCCACCATTTAAGGCTTCAAAATTCAAGGCTTGGCACATATTTGGAACTTTACTTTCAAACATAAATATAATTATAACTTAAAGTAGAATGACATAATATGAACCACCTGGAGCTTGATCATTTTATGCTAGTGACCTCTCTCACCTTCGTCCAAGTATCGAGATATCGATAACAATATCGGGGACCGAGTTTCGCTCTGGAGTACAAAAGCATAAAAATTATTACGAAACAAGAAATTATAATAACATCCATAGTTCATACAGAAATGTTCTATCTAATCACAGTATATTGAGATTGATTCCCAGAGGAATGCAAAAATATCCCTCACAAAGGCCCGGTTACACAAAAGCCCGTTAAATTTTAATCCTGATTAATTTCACGTGAACCAAATCAAAGAATACCATTTCTAAAAGATGGATCTACTGGAATTAATCAGGATTGGAAATAACCCGGCTCTTTTGCAACTGGCACCAAGTACATGTTTGAATGATTACAAAAGTTCAACAGCTGAGTCATAATTTTGACAAAGTCCCACACACATGAACTCGCTCACTCCCTTCCATCACCAACAGACGACGAAATAATTATTATCAGCTGTTTTTCCAAGAATGAATAATACTTATCCTTTCAATGTCCTTCAGCGAGTTTTCCCAGGTATGAGAACGAGTGCAATCGATCCGGTGAAATACAATAGTATATTTCGCACCTAGAGCAGAAAATGAAATTTTTCCAGCTAGAAATAGGGTTTCGAGTCCGAAGCCGTAGGCCGAGACTAGAAAATATTGAGAGCCGGAAAAACATTTTTGCCCGTGGTGCGAACGCTATTTTTCGCCACACACAAAAATAAACAATATATTATATATGAGAATAGTTGTTTACTAAGCACTTCCGAAAGCAAAAGTGGAAGGTGATCTCTGAGGTAATCTGAATATCAGGAAATTGTCCAAGTATTTTCATTTTCTATTCTGATTTGTCTAAATAACCTAAAAGATAATGCTCAATTATGTGGGAGGTTGAGTTTATACTTGTTTATTCTTTCAAATGACAATAAGATGATATTATTATAAATGTTTTAATTATTGAATAATGAACACAAATAATGAAAAGTTTTTTGATCAGCTGTTTTTTGATCACCTTTCTTAGTTCCATGTTAGCGGCTGGAAAGGGTACTCTTTCCGGCCTAGGCTGGAAAGAAACCTGTTCTGACGTCAGACGAGAGTCGTCTGGAAACAATGTCTTTCAGATCTACGTAGGGACTGGAAAACAGCTGCTTTCTGTGCAGTGTGGCGAAAACATATGAACATCTGAACATCTGAACATCTAAACATATAAGCAGAAATTGCTCGTTCAAAAGTATAGGATGAATGGTTAGAATTAATAGTATAATTGATAGAAGGTTCTGTTATAGTAAAATACCATATATCATGAGTTCAGAATGACTTTTCTAATTATTGACATGGCGAGGTCTTTTCTACCACTTAACCTCGAATAGAAGATATAGTGAGATTCATGTTATATACTTTTAACCGTTTTGGATGTGAGCCTGTTGTAATTCTCTGTAGGATGTGTAATTCTGAATGATTTAACCAAAACATGGTCAGAACTGACCTAAACCGAAACATCCGGTCTCACAGACCGGGTCTTGCTCAAAGTGTTATATTTGATATATATTCTACTGAATATGAATTTAAATATTTTTCATTGGTGAATTCCAATCATAGTAAAGTATAATATAGATTTCATTTGCAATTCAAGTGATGGAAGAATAGAAAAAAATTGAAACATTGATAATATGTATAATGTTGGATGTAAGAAAACACACAATACAAAAATTAATGTAAGATATACTATCAGTTACTACTCAGAACAATAATCATGGAGAAATATTTAATAAATATAGGCTTTATAGCAAAACTGAAAGGTTATCATTGAAAATAATAATGTTTTTCATTGTTATAAAGAAACTTGTTTGAGCAAACTTTTGCTCAACTCACACGTAAAACATGTCAATAAAATACCGAAATAATGAAGAGAAAAACATCAGAGAAAAATTGAATGTTCAAAATATCTGTTAGTCGAAACAATCATCCGGTATTCTAGGCTGGTAAAATATAAACGTTACCCGAAAGATCCGGTAGCTGAGACCGGTACGTTTTCAATAGATTGATGTTTACTTGATAACCATGAGTTTGGGACTGACAAGCATTGTTGGATAATGTTGAGGAAAAGTGGTGGAGAAGGTATTGAAGCGGGCAGCAATTTTTGATTCACAATTTTGCAACTATAGAAAAAATAATTTTGCCTCTGGTATCACAGACCGGTGTTTCGGTTAAAGTGTTTTAATAAATAAATAGTCTGTGGAAATGATAGGATGACATACTTGCCGAGCTCATTTCTCCACCACATTCTATATTGGATAGTTGTGATTCATTCTGTCATTCCGATCTACTATTAATTAATTATTGTTGATTCCCTCTAATAATATAACTCAATTACATTATATTCATCTATATATCTTCTCATGATTCAACAATAGATATAAGTGGTTGTGATTGACTATCCTGCTAGTTGACGATATTCCTATTCGTAGACTACAAAAAATTTGGCAACTATGAGGAGTTGGAAAAGGATAGAGTAATCTGCTTTGTCTAATGATAGACAAGGATAGACTATCAATGTTAATCAGGTGCTGACTAAGATAATATAAATCTCAGCATATGTACTAACTATCTTTATTCATCGAATTCGTATCTTATGGAGAACTTCAATCTAAAAATATTCCAGTACCTAATCAGAGTAATCACATGCATCTTCTACTGCAGTCAACTTTTGAACTCAAATTGCAATTTTGTTGGGGAAGTGAGAGCGGTCGTAAAGAAAGAAGAAGAGATTTATTCTCTTCAGCTCCTGTAAGAATAATTTCGCCAATAAACCCTACACACACTTTTATTGTCTTACTTTCAGTTTGATGCTGTCTTTTTATATCTCATTTCACGGCGCACTTATTCTGAATACAAAAGAAGGCAGACGCAAACTCTTGCAGCAGGAATACACCTCTGCAGAAGAAGGAATTTCTCAGTTCATATTTCGTTTGTTCTTATAATTGAATGAAACTGTATCTCCGTGTTTATTATGATGAAAAGGAATGAAAACAATTATTCCCTCTATAAAAACTTGTACCTTGTATAATTTATTATAATGATCAAAATTCAATTGCAATAATAATCGTATAAAATGGCTTAATGCATCTATTAGCTAAACTCTGTCCAGTTATTTGAAAGAGTTCCTAAATAAGTCTGATAGATCTGTCACATTATGAGCCTCGAAGACTCAAGTACAAGTAAATTGACCATGTGAAAAGGTATTCTCACAAAAGAATGATTAGCGAAAGAAATGCAAGGTATGTATTTTTCGTAGAACATCAAAAAATATTCCATCAAGAATTAATCTTAAGATAAAGAAAGGAAGAAAGAAAAAAGATGTTGTCGAATTTCACTATAACATTTTTATTCACCAAAAATATTTATTTTTATTCAGTTGCCACTGAAGATGTTGCCATAGGCAACGAAAACTAGTTTTGGTGAATAAAAATGTTATAGTGGAATTCGACAACATCTTTTTTCTTTCTTCCTTTCTTTATCTTAATATGGAGAAGTTCCACAATATCTCTGATAAAAGTGTTAAATTAATCTTAATTTAGTAGTTAATCTCTAATGAAACTTACTGTCAAATCATTCCTACTAGTAGTTCTGTGAACAGTAGTCTTCGCGCAGTTAAAAACCACAGTCTTCCCCAATATTGTCCATCAGAGTAAATTCTGTCCTGTCCTGTCGTGTCCGTGTGATATCGGTGTATAAACGACTAATGGCTGTTTGAGTTCTTGTTTCGACAATGCTAATAATTTGATGTGAACAGCTATGCTACTATCGTCAAAATCTTACCGTGTTGAAAGCAGAGGAAAGTCCGGAGAAAATACTAAGCTACTTCAAGTTATCAATTGCTGTCTCACTGCATGCAATTAATAGTTCACATAACAGCTGTTTTTCACCAAGTTACATTGAGATATCAATTGCATGCAATTTATAATCCACTCGACAGCTGATTTATGATGTATAATTCTAAAGTTTAACTTTTAGGGTAATATTGGCGTTCGGAGGAGATTCATTTTCCTTTTGAATTATCCTTGAAATGCAAAATTTCAAAAAACCTTATGTATACGTCGACGCGAAATTCAACAAAGAGCATATATCTGTCAAATTTGATGAAAATCTATTGCTGCGTTTCGCTGTAAATGCGGAACATAAAAACATGAAGAGAAATACAAAACCGTCGACTTAAATCTCCTCACTTCGCTCGGTCAACTTGGGTTGATTTGTACACTATACTGTACACTCGCTTTCTGAGCTGATAGTGGTTATGGTGAAGTGGATTCCCACTTTTTCGGTTGAGACGACTTGTACACTGAAGTGTACATTGTCTGCTATCATATAACAACATCTATACATGTACTAGTGGCCACAGTTAAGCTGTGGAGTTCTTGGAACGTTATACCTTGAGAGAGGTCTGGTCTGAATAGAGTGAAACTCATATGTACACTATACTGTACACTAGGTCTGACGAGTTAAATTGCATCTATCAGCTGAACTCCGTTCAGCTATTTTGAATAAACATCCAGAAAATGCTGATAGATCTGTTACATCATGAGGCTCGAACTGGTTTGCACAAGTAAATTGAACATGTGGAAAAGGTATTTTGAGAAAAGAATTATTAGCAAAAGAAATGAAAGGTATTCTTCGTAGAAACATTTCATTACAAATTATTCCACTGAAAGAGCCTAGGTTAGATGTCTCTCGCATTGAAGTGTCTGCACTAAAAATTGGACTCAAATTCAAAAGTGAATGAAGCATAACCAACTTTTTTGACTAGTGTATGAATCTAGATTCGAGGAGAAAACAGTTTTGAGCTGTTCCTATTGGTCCTTTACTGATCATTTTAATAAATTGTGTTTTGTGTAACATTGAACCTCATACTACTTCTATTCACACTATTCTTCAATTGTATTAAATGATACGAGAAACCCCAACAGGGTTACAATTCATCATCGTTCATCATTATTCAATAAATGTATATTTTACTCGTCACTTCTCAATATTACTTTTTCTTTGTCAATCAATCATGAACATTCAGTGTTTCACTAATTCATGAACGTGAATTAGTGAAAACACTTAAAGTTTAAAAATCTGTCTTCAAAATTTTTAAGATGGATATCAGTTCCAACATCAGGTGGGGGATATACTACGTCACACAACATCGACCAATCACTTGCGAGTTCACTTCAGATGTTTAGTACTGGTCCACGCCTACAACGCTCTCCCATTGGCTGATGTCATTTCGTCATCAACTCAACTCCATTTTTTCCGCTCGGCCAATAAAAAACAGGAAAAAAGCGGTCAATAAGAGAAATATTTTGCTGTTTTGTACAACAGTCCTTAAGCGGGTTCCCCAATCCAGGGGGTCACTAGTATTAAAGTTGCAAATGATATAAAATTTACAGCCAACACAGCTTTTTGTCTGCTGAATTTATTGAAAAGTTATATAAGCTACATGTTTCAAAACCTAAGGTTTTTCTGTTAAAAAAAGAACTTCATGTTTCTGTGAAGTTGATTTTCGCTAGATAAAACTCACACTGATCTTGTGAAGATTGGTTGTACGAGACAATCCATGATTAAACATTCAACGTTGTTCATGGATTTAGCATCCAGCTCAAGTTGCAAGGATTTATGGGACAAGTTGGTGTGATTTAGGGTTGTACATTGCCACACCAGTTCTAAAGGGTAGGCTACATCCCACACTAGTGGATGACACTCTGACAGGGTCTCTGCCCCAGAACTGTCATATCGTTGTCAAAATTATATCATGAATGACAATCCCAGATTGTCTGCATCTGCTGCTATACTCGGATTCACTTGAATCTGTCATGATCTCTTATGTATAACAACAATACTTCCCATTCAGACAACACTGACAGATGGAAGTAGATGTGCATCTGCTGATATACAGTGAGATTCATTTTTAAATGTCAGCAGTTCTCATGCGTAGCATCAATGCTTCTCATTAAATTAATACTGACAGTTATAAGTGGATCCAAATACGGGTTAGCATCGTCTGTTGCTGGATTATTTTCAAAGATTATCAGACAGTTTCTAACCTCTCTTGTTTTGTTGTAAACGAGAAACTTGGTGCAAATCAATTTATCACAGACTATCAGATGCTGAACAAAATCGACTTATAGTAATGATTTATTGTTATAGTTGATATTATAGAATCTATAGATATAGATCTATCTATAGTGAGGTCCACGTTATAATGGCAGTTTTTGATTAGCAATGGTATTGCTATCCTTGTCTTCTAACCTCTCTTGTTTTGTTGTAAACGAGAAACTTGGTGCAAATTAATTTATCACAGACTATCAGATGCTGAACAGAATCGACTTATAATGATAATTTGTTGTTATAGTGGATAATATCGGGGCACCGAGCTTTGCTCGTTACTTTTATTTATGGATAAACAGAACATAAATCTCTGAAATGATCGTGTTCATAATCTCAAGACAGAAGTTCAGCAACGTTTTTCTTTTATTTTTTTCCACTGCCATTATAACTTGATATTGATAATAGTTGGTACTGATGATGCAAATGTTGTTCACATATAGCTTATGAGAAGAAATTTCTATTATTCTAAAGGTGCTGGCTACTAACATACGTGTTGTGTTGTGTTATCAGCGAAAGGCTTCGAACAAAAACAGCTGTTTGATAGCAGCTCACAACATGAAATGAACAACCAATAACAATAAAAATCAACCACTGGAATTGAAAAATTATCATCATCATCAGTATTCTGCCCTAAAAATTATAATAATGTTACGACAAAATTTAACCTCAAGTAAGGCAGCGAAGGAAACGTAAACAACATCTTCTTCTTCTTCTTCTTCTTCTTCTTCTTCTTCTCTTCCATCTTCTTCTTCTTCTTCTTCTTCTTCTTCTTCTTCTTCTTCTTCTTCTTCTTCTTCTTCTTCTTCTTCTTTCTTCTTCTTCTTCTTCTTCTTCTTCTTCTTCTTCTCTTCTTCTTCTTCTTCTTCTCTTCTTTCTTCTTCTTCTTCTTCTTCTTCTTCTTCTTCTTCTCTTCTTCTTCTTCTTCTTCTTTCTTCTTCTTCTTCTTCTTCTTCTTCTTTCTTCTTCTTCTTCTTCTTTCTTCTTCTTCTTCTCTTCTTTTCTTCTTCTTCTTCTCTTCTTCTTCTTCCTTCTTCTTCTTCTTCTTCTTCTTCTCTCTTCTTCTTCTTCTTCTTCTTCTTCTTCTTCTTCTTCTTCTTCTTCTCTTCTTCTTCTTCTTCTCTTCTTCTTTCTTCTTCTTCTTCTTCTTCTCTTCCTTCTTCTTCTTCTAAGATAGTAAACAGCATGAAATGTTGTTCAATCTCAAGAAATGTTGTTCGAAGCCTTTCGCTGATAATACAACATGTGAGACGAGCATGTATTTGTACACACAAGTGCATCACATTTTGGTGGCCACCCTAAAGAATTCTCGAGGAGGTTCACCCTATTTAAATGAACGTACGCCTGTAGAACCTATTCCACTAGATTTTTATAGATAGGAAATGACGAAGTTTATGGCTTGTCTTAGGTAAAACCGATAAAAAAATGAAATAGAACAGAAAATGAACATGACAAGCTCCGTATAGAAATACGATTGGGTTATGTTATAAAAATTGAAACTATTTCAATAAACGTTCAGCTACCAAACGTTTATTGGAAAAGTTTACATTTTCATGACTTACAACGAATTTCTATAGGGAGCTTGTCATGTTGTTTTTCTTTTCTATATCAGTGCATCTATCGGTTTCACTCCAGATAAACCATAAACTGTTCATCCCAAACATAACATAAACAGTTTATGGTTTATATTTATTTATTCCATTGTCATTACAGATCATAATTATAATAAATATAATATGATTGGGAGAAGACAACAGGCATAGCCCAAAACTGTCTTCTCCCAAATTTTTACAAATACAAGTGTCAAAAAGAATAAGGTTAAGATTTCACTTTCACTTCAAAAAGTCCAATTTCCACTTCAAAACTAAAGACTAAACTAAAAATTTTGAATTTTGATATTTAAAAACTGATTAAAAACAAAAATATTTTACTCAAATCTCTACAGATTGGAAATTTTTGAGTAATTTTGCAAAATTTTGAGCCAGAAAAGAAACACAACACTTCACTATTAGCACAGCTGATTGAACCGATAGAGTAGAACCGATGAATACACTGAAATAGAACAGAAAAACAACATGACAAGCTTCGTATGGGAATACGATAAAAGTCATGGAAATTCAAACTATTTCAATAAACTATAACTTGGATCGTCATAGATAACAAAAATGATGAATACAATGTTATTTCTGTAGTAATACCGATAAGGGCAATAGCCTTTCCCTTTTCAAGAGTTCCGTGCATTATTCATTCACAACGGATTAATTATTAATAAGTATTGATAAAGCGACAGGTACACGACTACACTTTTCTGGTTAATACCAGTTTCGGACATGACAGCGCTCGTTGGCACGCTCTTTCGTTTACATACGCAAACTCGCCCAAAAAAGAAACTGATAAAAGTGGGTTGAATTGATAATGAGAGATAATGGAATAAGGAAAGGTGATTGTGTTGGTGATAACTTCATTCATTCCAGAATTTTGAGTGGAGGAGGAAAATGGCGCGATAATAAAAAGTAGAGAGGACTAAAGTCAAAACCCACGCCTCCATGAGCCATTCATTTTGTTCTAATTTTCCGACATCTTCTCCGTTAACGGTAATGTATACTAAATCATAGAGAAACAATAGCATGAGTAGATATCCCATGGTATAGGTAAATTATGTCGCAACTTTTACTGTTATCCCAAGCCGATAGTTCACGTAGTTCTCTTTAATGATTGTAACTCTTCAAGCTCATCCAGAAACTAATATACCATAGAGAAATAATAGTGTAAGTAGATATCACATGGTATAAGGAGTTCATGTCGTAACTTTTACTGTTATCTCAAGCCGATAGTTCACGTAGTTCTTTCCTATGAAGCTGTGTGACGCTGGTAGTTTCTCAAATTGTGCCGTTCATACACTCTCACCCCAATAAAACAGTAAAAATTGACAATAATCGACAGTAATCGGCTTGAGATAACAGTAAAAGCTGCGACATAAATTCCCTATACCATGGGATATCTACTTATGCTATTGTTTCTCTATGACTAAATTTAGAAAAATTAAATCCAAGCAGTGGGAAAGTTTTTTCCAGTGTAAAGATCTTTTGTATTTTTCTTTTCAGGGTATGTTAGCTATTTCAAGCGATTTTTTTGTAATCAGAAGTTAATGCATGCTCTGAAAGATGTGTAAGTTATGTTAAAATTGGAAATAAATTTGATTTGATCTTTAAAAAAATTTGATTTGATTTTTGCGGGGAGAAAGCAAAAATTCCCATTCTTATTTGTCTCACATTGTTGACACACCTGACGATTCTTCCATGTATTATATTTCAAATGATAATAATTCTTAATAAATCAACAAATTTGAGAGTTAATGGGAATGTGAAATTATTATGGATGAATGATAGTTCACATGAATTTGATTATTAATTTAATCAATAAATTTCTATTCATCATTCAATGATACATTAGTACAGTACGCATCTCGTAGATTTACCTCTGTGACTTTGAAAAGGCACATAGGCAAGGCATGCGTATGGTTCGCGGGGTAATATTTATATTTATATCATTTATTCATTCACCAAAAATATTTACAATGCAATGTATATACAAAATTAAGCCACGGGATACACCCAAAACGGCTTTAAAATTCTGATTTTAAACTCAAACGGATCTTAAATTCAGGGCTTTGCAAAAACATCAGGCTTCAGTTACTCTAAATCCTTTAATTAAATATAACTTTATTTATTCAATGTGCAGTGATAACCAAGTGTAAAATTCAAATATAATTTGGTGTTTCTATTTTTCTAATTAAATAACTTAATTAATTCAATGTGTAGTGATAACTAAGTGTAAAATTTAAATATAATTTGGTGTTTTAATTCTTCTAAATTCAAAATTTCCAGCTCATATAGGGCCGGTTTCCGAGCTCGGGATATAGCTGTCCTAGACTTCAAACAGCTGGAGTCAGAAAATTGTTTTTCCAAAACGGGGCGTAGTCGCAGTCATTGTCATAGTCACGTTTGAATTAAAATTCAAGAAACTAGATAATTGAACACAAAATAAAATAAAGAGAAAATAGTGTGAAGCTGGATATTTTGAATTATTTATGAATGTCTAATTTCGTCAAGGAAAAACGTATCTAATAATAGAAATGAGAAAATAAAAACTACGACTACTGTTATAAAAGCTGCGACTACGCCCCGTTTTGGAAAGCCAATTTTCTGACTCCAGCTGTTTAAAGTCGAGGACTTAGCTAAATCCCGAGCTTGAAAACCGGCCTATAGTATATTTTTGGACGAAGATTGAACTTGATCTTTTTACACTGGAAACATAACCTATTTTTTGGACATGTAACATTATCAAAATTTGGGAATGGAATAGTTCTGGGCCAAGCCTGTTGTTTCTACCCGGATATATATTTATATGATTTGTGATTGTATCCACGAATAAATAAATAGATAAATCCCTAGATGGAGGAAGCTTTCTACACAAAGAGATGCTTCATGAATGAGAGAGTTGCAACGTATCACCAACAATGGATACAGCATGTTGAACGAATGTCAGCTGATGGGTGTGTTGTGCTAGAAAGAAATAACTCCAGAAAGCTCCTTGTGTATATTTTCGGATGCAACAAGTTGCTTTCTAGAAGATACAAAAGAGCATCTGTTACTTATGGAAAGATACATTAAAACTCCTTGTGTATCTTTAAATAACTCCAGAAAGCTCCTTGTGTATATTTTCGGATGCAACAAGTTGCTTTCTAGAAGATACAAAAGAGCATCTGCTGCTTATGGAAAGATACATTTTCAAAAATGTTCTATGTTTTTGAACGGGTAGCATTGTAGCTTAGTGGTCCTCAGCCGATAGGCAAAGCCGGACTGTAGCACATGGTATTCTATACTCCTTACAAAATTACTTCAGACTAGAAGAAATTTGCGGTGCAGAGAAATGGAGGGAGATCAGCCAGTAGTAGAGATGGATAATCATAGGTGGAAACGCAGTTGTCGATTAGAGTCAGTCAAGTCTGTGATTGTAGAGAGGAAACTTCCTAAGTTTAACATGAGCGCTTGAATAGTCACTGGAAATTAGAGACCGCTGCTCGTTTCACAACGGCAACATAGCTGCCGTTGTATCCCTGCCGCTGTTTGCCTTCTCTGCTGCGCATGTCCATCCCAAGTAAGGAGTAATTTTGTACAGAGTATAGCAACACATGAATGACACCAATGAATGAATGAATGGATGAATGAATGAATGAATTTTATTCGCCAAAAACAAAATACAAAAAATAAATATAAGTATATGCTACTGCACTTAAACCAAGATACATACATTTATTTAATTAGATAATCGTGCATGATTTACGTTATCACATCCTACAGCTTCGAACAATATCATGCAAGTTCACTCGAATATATTGATGAATCGTACATTATTTTTTCATCGACAGTACATTATTTTTCCATCAATAACACATACATCAACAAAACCTCCTAGGACAATAATAGAATCAAAGGTTGTCATGTTAACATTTGGTTGTAATGTAGACTATATAACTTCTCTGTCGGTAATATATTCATATTATTCCCCTCTAAATATTGATAATATTGGATGAAATACAGGGAAGACACAATTTTTATGATGATGTAAAATTTGCCACAGTGAGATTTATTTGAACTGTCAGCAACAGATGGATTGAGAGCATTGATGCTATACATAAGGAACGTTGCCAGTATAGAGTGAATCTCGATTGGATTCAGTATGAAAATCAATGCGCCAACAAATCAGAGCAAAGTGATGGATAGCGGTTCAAATGTATCGTATTAGTGAGATGAATGATGTGGAAAGCAATTACTTGTCATATCGACATTATTCGACCTATCGATAATCTGTATTGATATAATGTGTGTACAGTTACAGTCCAATGATTCAAGCTTCTGAATTCAACTGCCCGTATTCGCTTTACCAAAACATTATTATACTCTGTACAAATTAACTTCAGACTTGGAGGAATTTGCGGCGCAGAAAAATGGAGGGAGATCAGCCAATTATAGTGATGAATGGAGTGAGGTAGAAGCGCAGTTGCCAATTTGTCGATCAGAGTCAGTCGACTGTAGGATTCCTGATAGGAAACTCCGTAAGTTTAACATGAGCACTTGAATACTCACGAGAGATTTAAGGATTGCTGGCCGGTTAGAACGGTAACTTCGCAGCTGTTGTATCCCTACCTCTGTAGGGCCTTCTCTGCTGCGCATGTCCCTCCCAAGTCAGAAGTTGATTTGTACAGAGTATACATTTAAGAGTATTTGTACAGAGTAATAATTTATTACTTCCGGTTGATCAAGATTGAATTTTATTCTCAGTTATCATTTGTTCTTTTTTGTTCAGTTTTTTATTGTTTTCTCATTCTTTTTTTTCAGTTAGAGATGACCAAACCCCGCCCCCCTTCAACAGCCCATGGGCGTCCCTTATCGAAAATTTTACAAGAAATCAGCTCCTAAGTCCCACCTCAAGAAAACTAGTCAAAAAGTCGTCAGTAGTCACTGAACAAGTGAATAAGAACCTAGGCCTATATGACTGGGATTTGTTAACAATGGGCTCGTTCTGTGTACATGGAATGTGGTAAATTGTCCGATTCACAATTTACCAAGTAAAAAGTTTCACGTTCCATGGGAGGAATTTTGACAGATTCTGTTCCAGAATCCTGTTCCAGCTCCAACTTTCTGCCCCACAGTCGAAGTGTGGTAAATTGTCCGACCTGGTACAGTTCCAACAGGTTCCAACTATCTGAGTTCTCATTGGTCGATCATTGTAGTCTGCTTGCTTCTCTGCGCATGCGCTGATAGTTTGTTTACCATAGCATAGAATACATAACAAACAATATGATGTTTGATAACCATTCATTAAATGAATTTTTCTCGATAGAAAATTTGAGAGTAATGGAATAAGAGAAATTTACACTTTTCTAGACGGTAGGTTTGTAAAACAGCCTTTCTTCATTAACGCAGCTAGTAAACGACACATTTTAGTGTAAATCAACTTTATATGTGCGCACCAAAAGCTTGAACCAACGATTTTGAAATGGCGTTCCATGGGAACATTTTGCACTAGTCACGTGATGGAACAATTCACGATTGGAACTGGAACAATTTACTGTACACAGAACGTACACAATGTTTCCCAGCATCTATATTTTTCTTTTGGTGCGTACGAACATGCGAATTTCGCACCTCATCAGCTGATTTCTACTGTTTCTGTACAAATCAACGATCTATTATACTAACTAGATCGTATATTTAGTATATTTAACTAGTTTGTATATATAGATCGTTGGTACAAAATTTGGTAAAAGCATAGCATCAGCTGATGGTGAGTGGAATACGCGTGTTCGTGGCGCATATGTTTGTACGCACCTTATCATTGCATTTTTATCTACAAACAACTGGACATGTTTCATGTAATTTTTATATTTATTTCATTGAAGGTCAACTTATTAAAATCATCATCATTATTCTCATTTACTATAATCATACTCCTGTTGAACAAGAAATACTCATCGAAATATAATTTGTTGAGGAAGAAGTAGACTGGAATTTCGATGTTATTTGGTTATATTGTAATTGATAAAGGAAATATATTTTTCAATTTTTCTTAAATAATCATTTTTGATGTTAATATTTTTATTGAAGTATGCAAATGCCCACTAATAAGTTTTGAAATTCTAGGGCTACCTTGAATATTGAAAGTATCTTGCTTATATTATATGATTAACTATATAACATTAATTATATGACTGTTTATTTTATTCATTTATTTGTATTGTACTGGTCTTGATCATATTATAAAGATCTGTATTAATTATGTAAAATCATGTTAAATATATTGAGGAATGTTTTAACTCGTGGCTGGAGCACAAGATTTATTTTTCTAGTCACGCCAATAATTTAACAAGGAATGATTTATTTATTTTCTTGTAACACTGTTGTTAATTGGTGAATAAATTAGATTTGATTTGATTTCTTTGATGGAATAACACGTTATCAACCGTAATGTTTTGAAAAAGCTTGATAATGTTATACGTGATCATATATACAAATTGGGTCGTGTATTTCGTTGCCTATAACACATCTTTGATACTGTAGTGCAAAGCAAAAGGTCACGTTCTATTCAAATTCAAGCCAAACTCTCCACTGCTTTTCATCTCGAGGTTCGGGGGTCATGAAAATTCATACGTTCATGACTTCAACTACGAGTATTTCCATTTTGCTACCCTGCTCTGAAAGTCAAAATAAAAGTAGTCTGGTTGGAATATTTTTTTATGTTTCAGATCTATAATTTTATAATTTTCATGTATAATTTCGTGTTTCTATATTGTTTAGAATTTCGAGACTTTCGCATAGGAAGAACTACAGATGGAATAGTATTTTAGTGCTATATATAGAAATGAAGCTCTGAATCGTTGGGGAGAATTGTAGGTAGGCCTGAATCCATCCATGAGGTGACCTGAATTTACAGAGGTGACAGAATCTCCGAAAAGTAGGCCTACAGCAGTTATGCAGTCGGATGAAGTTTAGTAAGGTCCACGTTATGTCAGTGAGAAAGATAGGACAAAAGCGTTCTGATTCTCTGCCTTGCCACTGCCTTCTTCTATAGAGGATAGTGTTGATTCCAGTATATCTTTTGTAATTGTCAAATCTTAATTGTTAAATAATCTATATAATAAGAGAGAGTAGGGTTGTGTTTGTTCGTGTGTTCGTTTGTTCGCATCAAAACATGTCAAATTGTGGATTGCATACCGGAAAAACGGGAATGATTTGGATCTCCAAATTTTACACATGGATTCTTAAAATATTAATCTCGTGCACCTGGAAGCCCTAATTTTAATTTTCCTTATACATTTTTCATAATTAATGTTCAAATTTCATTTATGGGAAATACGATTTCATACGGCGAACATTTGAAACAGAGGCGAGCGGCTCGGCGAACGGTTCGGAGTACGGTACGGCGAATGTTTAACAGCTGATTTTTAAATTAATGATACATAATATGCTCATGTTCGCTGAAAGGGGCGAAGTTCGGCGGAATGAAAATTTTGCTGCGCGGTTCGCGGTTCGGTTCAGCATGTGTGGTCGCACCTTTAGATGTTACAGGACATTTATACAGATCACAGGTCAAAGCAACATAAAAATCTATACTATAATAAAGGAAAGAACTGGGTCATACACGTACGGAATAAGAAAATTATGTTTGACACATAATAACGTCTTAACTACTGGACTAATTAACTTTAAATTTTGCATATAGATTCTTAATTAACCAAGGATGGTTATAGGCCTATTTTCGATTCTTCAAGATTTGATTACATCAAGTTTTCAGTTTGTCAAGTTTTTAATTTGTCATGCTTCCAGTTGTTGTATGGAAGCAGATGAACATTTCTTTTTAAATGGAAATTAGAAGATAGGTATGATTGGGAATTCTATTCAAATAATAAAAACAGGCTTTCCGTCGCACCCAAATTTCGTCCACCATTTTTGAACCGTCATTTTGAATCCAAGTTCATTTATTCAAATTGGAAGGTGTACATATGATTCATGATTTCCATACAGGATTTCAAAAGAAAGTATGGTGAAAACCGCACATCGATATCTCAAACCTTTCAATATTCATTCCAATTCAAAGATACTGATCCATCTATCATCTTCTATACTATAATGAAGGAAAGAACTGGCTTATACACTTATACACGTGTAAAGGAAAGGAAAATTATGTTTGATGCATCATCACGTCTGAACTACTGGACTGATTAACTTGAAATTCTTCATATAGATTCTCAATTCACCGAGGATGATTATAGGCCTATTGTCAATTTTTCTAGATTTCATTATGTCAAGTTTTCAATATATTAAGTTTTCAAATTGACCCTTGCGAAGCACGGGTTACCTGCTAGTCAATCATATTAGAAATAATCATGAAATCAATCGTATATAAATAATGTTTCAATCTATTCCTCAATGATGTAAGCATGGGTTTTTATGACTGAGATACAATATTTTGTATAGCTAATGCTATGAGTGTATCACTACTCCTATCGAGTATCGACAGATAGGTTATTCTGGTATTGTAGCGATGTCCACGTTCTAATGACAGTAATTTGATCAACATTGGTTTAGCTATCCTTGCCCATCATTCGACAAATCAGCCATCACTGTCATTTCCTGGTTCCATAAAGTTTTTCAACAATGTGGAAAAATAATCGATTAAGAAAAAATCCAAACTCGATCATGAAAATATCAATCATTGAAATAGTTATTTGTGCAACTAGTGCGCAAAGTGACAGTTTGCTGCACCGAAAGAAACGTTTACGGCTCGGGCGGAATGGCTTCTTGAGTGCAGCAGAGGAACTTTGCGCACGTATTTCACATTTAATTTTTCCCACAGTTACCATTGAATATGAAAAGTCGGTAATTATTGGTAAAATGATGGCTGAAGTCCATCAAATGTTTGTGTGTGTGTGTGATGCTGTTATCAATAACAACCTTAATTCATTTAAAAATTAATAATCCAATTGAAGTTAAAAATTCTCAGCCAAAGTTCTCATTTTTATTTATTCAAGAATCAGAAAAAATACAGATGGAACAAGAAATTCACATTGAAAATACACGTCAACAGCTTGTTGGCTGAACCGAGCTGCAAGATGGCTGAACACAACAAGATGGCTGAACCGACAAGTGCGCGACCTAGCGGGAAGAATAGTACCTAAGTTTGTTTCATCCAGCTAAAAATTACTGAAACACGATTCAGAAATTTAGACTTTTACTCAAATTACCGAGAGAAATGCTCAAAGTAAACTGAAAAATATTTATAAAAATAACATAGACAACAGAGAATATTTATTGTAGTATTGTTATGTTTTTTACTATTTTTATTTATATGAATATCGAACGGTAATCATTTAACCTCAAAATTAGAATCTTATAATGTATATTTGCTACTTCTCTCATTTCTTGCAGTTGAAATAATAATAATTATCAATAGAAAAGAACTACTATTTATTATAAAATGATGAGAATTCATAAATGATGACTATTCAATTAAGATTTAGATGAACATTATTCTTGTTTTGGATTTCTAGATTGGGATTTTATCATAAATGTAGGGTAGCCATTGAAATGTTTCTTATCTAAATCTAACCACAGTCATTATAACCAATTTAATGTTTGTTTTCGTGCACTAATCCTCCATATAACCCACCAACTATTTTGTGTTGCCATATGTTGCAATTCTGGAGTGCAGAAAAACTCTTTCCCGCACTGGAGCGGAAAAGTGAATCTTTGCGTTCTGTAATCAGTGCAGGAATCGACACTTTTCAAGGTAACTGTAGGAAAAATATTTTTTCTTGATGAATAACATATATTTTGTTTATTTTGAACAAGAATGAATAGTTGATATTATTATACATCAGATATACTGGTTTCAGTTGTCCTCCCTGGAAGGCAGTGGCAAGACATAGAATCGGCAACACTGGTCTAAATCTTTCTCCATTGCCATAACAACCTCACTATAGATTCCTGGAATCCTGGTCTATTATGTTTCCAATAATCTAGTAGATAAGCGAGTGTTGTAGTAGTGACAAACGAATTTCGTTGCCAATGATAACGAGACGAAATGGAGCGTCCCAACCTGACCTGACCCAACCTAACCTAACCGATCAATATGATGACAGTTCAGTCGGCCATTAATGACACACAAACACACACACCAAAACGCACCAACATTCGCACGAACAAACACACATTCACTCGTATTTCAGTGAGTGTGTGAAATCTCGTTAAAAATTCGAATTGGTCATTAATTGGTGGTATGGCGGACTTGTTGCAGTGAGATTCACTTTATACTGTCACTGTTGGTTGAATGGAAAACATTTGTTTCATCTATGAAGGAATACTGAAAATTTGAAGTGCTGAATCTCAAAAATTAACAAAGACTGTCAGCATTGGATGAATGGGAAAGCATTGGAGTTTTCCATAAGGAATGCTGACAAATTGAAGTGGATCTCACAATAGAACCCAAACAACATAGAATAGTCAGTATTAGTGTGGTATGGGGAGTATTAGTATTGTTTATGAGGAGTCCTGACAAAATGTAGTGAAACCGAAATTCATTTTTCCTACAGTTACGTTGAAAAGTGGTCATTGCTGCACTGATTACAGAACGCAAAGAATCACTTTTCCGCTCTAGTGCGGGAAAAATGTTTCTGCACTCCAGATTTGCAACATGGCAACGCAAAATACTTAGTAGGTTATATGGAGCAACAGTGCAGCAAAATCAAAATGAAGTTGGTAACAGTGACTGCTGTGGCTGCTATAGTGAGCAGAGGTGCAACCAAGCACAACGCGCTAATTATTATTCATTATATATTATAACCAAGGACAACGAGGACTTTAGGATTTTAGGATTAAGGTTTTTATCAATAATAAAATTACACAGAAAAACATTTGATGGATTTCAGGCAATTTTACCCATAATTACCCACTTTTCATATTCAATGGTAACTGTAGGAAAAACTTAATGTGAAATACGTGCGCAAAGTTCCTCTGCTGCACTCAAGAAACCATTCCGCCCTCGCCTACGGCTCGGGTGTAAACGTTTCTTTCGGTGCAGCAAACTGTCACTTTGCGCACTAGTTGCACAAATAACTATTGCAACCCGAACTGTCAGAATTGATTAAATAGGGACCAATGGAGTTCCCTATGAGGAATTCTGACTGTTTGAAGTGAACACAGTACTTATGAGGAATTATTCTGATAGTCTGAAGTAAATCTCACTCTGAAACCCAAACTATCAGTATTGGTGAAATGGGAAGCATTAATGCTGTTAATGACGATTTCTGACAGATTTAAATGAATCTCTCTACAGAACTCGAACCTCCCAACAACTCCTAATGATAATGGGGGCGCACCGATTCACAAAATTGATGCTGATTGAGTGGCTGACCGGCAGCATAATTGATTCGATGTGTCCCTGATTATAAAGTGGAGACCGCATTTGATACGAAAATTGCCAAATTTGAGCAATAAACTCGGCTGAAATTGGTTTATTGTTGTGTCCTGGCTATGGTCGATGAGAGAGAAAATGGTGAAATGCGAATGCGAGTGAGAGAGTGTGAGAGAAATCAGAAAGGATCATGCAAATGGTAGGGAGAGGAGTGGAACAGAGAGAGATTGATTGATTGATTGATTGAGTACTTTATTTATGTAGATAACAATATATACTGGCTTAAACACTTATATAGAATAGCTTACAATACAGCAAAATTATAGATGAATTTACTTAATATAGACTAAGAAAATAATTTTTGAACTGTATATGATATGAAAAAGCAATTTGTAATATAATAACTATATAATAACTACATAATTGGCGGAGCTTTGGACATATCAATGTCCATTCTTCGGAAAGAATATTAAAAATAAAGATGGTAGGGAGAGGAGTGGAACAGAGAGAGATTGATTGATTGATTGATTGTGTACTTTATTTATGTAGATTACAATATATATACTGGCTTATACACTCATATACTATAGCTTACAATACAGCAAAATTATAGATGAATTTACATAATGTAGACTAAGAAAATAATTATTGAACTGTATATGATACGAAAAAAGCAATTTTTAATAAATAAAGATAATATTGTTATGCGTCTACATAAATTGGCGGAGCTTTGGACATATCAATGTTCATTCTTCGGAAAGAAAGTCAAAATATCCTTCCCACTAACTCTCTACCAAAAAGAGAGAGGGAGAGGAGAATGAGGGTGAGTGAGGGGAGGAGAGAGAGTAGATTAGATTTCCGTATTACAATATATCTTTATGCTGTCTCTATAATTATAGGGTATGACCCTTGTGAGGAATAACGATTTCAAAACATTATATATTTTTGATGGCTTTGTGACTTGTACACTAATATAAAGAATTGAAACATTCAACATTTATGCTAGTTCACTAATTTTTGACAATAATGAGAAAAAATAGAGAATGATAGCGGGGGAGAGAGGAAAACAGAGAGATATATTGGATATTCATATTTGATACATTTTAATGAAGAAAGAGAGAGAAAAAGGAAGAGTTCTTTGAGGGTGAAAGAGTGTGTACGAGATAAGTTGAGAATCTTTATTCAAGGAGACCTTGGGAGCAACAATATCCTGACACAAAGAGAGAAAAATTGAAACAGAGAAGGGTAGGATGTAAACAGAGTAAATAAGAAAAAGAGAGGAAACTGTATTCTGGCTACTTTAATGTTACAATCTAAATGCTGGCTCATCGAACATAATAGCTAACTATGATATTATGTAACTACTCAATGCGTTTTAGAAATAAAGGAGATGACAGAAGAATCGGTGAAATGAATATGAAATGCAATTTGTATAAAAATAACTAGCTGACCCGGCGAACTTCGTACCACCAAATGGTTCAATGCATCTCATGACAAACTTTAGCTGGATGCACACCTGAGGAGGCGCAATGTGGCATTATATTTATATAGATAATTTTCCAACTGCAAAATGAATAATTTACAAAGAATCATTTAATTCTAAACACCGAAGACAGCACAATTATTCGAAACAGAGCAATTCCTTTAGAGCGTGAAAAAGAAAAACGAGTGTGAGAAGAGAAATTCCTTTAGAGCAATTCCTAGTCTTCAACCTGAGGCCAATTCCTTCAGAGCGATTCCTTCAGGCCAATTCCTGAGAGCAATTTCTTTAGAGCGTGCAATTCCCAGTCTTCAACCTGAGGCCAATTCCTTTAGAGCGATTCCTTCAGACCAATTCCTGAGAGACATACCTTTAGAGCGTGCAATTCCCAGTCTTCAACCTGAGGCCAATTCCTTTAGAGCGATTCCTTTAGGCCAATTCCTGGGAGCAATTCCTTTAGAGCGTCCAATTCCTAGTCTTCAACCTGAGGCCAATTCCTTTAGAGCGATTCCTTTAGGCCAATTCCTGAGAGCAATTTCTTTAGAGCGTGCAATTCCTATTCTTCAACCTGAGGCCGCACTGCTGGATGGTTACACACAGAAAAGTCATTTTTTTTTAGTCCGGGTGTTTAGAATAAAATACATGGGCGGTTATGGAGCAGCACACACTCTTGTCTACTATCTACCGATGGCTGTTGGATGACGCAATAATTATAACAGCTGATTTTTATTTCTGTGCGTGGCCAGCTCACAAATCTTCTCCCTCAAGGATTACATGTAAACTTTCAAGAACCATAAGAAAGAGTCCTGAAGTCGGATAATGAATTTGAAAGGCCATAAACCTGGTCCTGAACATAACGAACACAACTAAAAAAATCATCAAATTTGGTGCACACATGAAAAATTTATTTAATGTCAAAATTTGAGGCTCAAATTTTATTTATATAGATAATAATTATGATAATGTTCATATTGTGCTGTATCCACTAGAATAGATGAAGTCTGGAGAGATAACAGTATATCCTTGGGAGAGGAGACCTTGGGGGGAAAAATATCCTCACACCAAGAGAGGAAAATTTAAACAGAGGAGGGTAGGATGTAAACAGAGTATATAAGAAAAAGAGAGGAAATTGACTGAAGAGAGAGAGTGAGTGTGAATGATTGAGAGAGAAATAGGAAAAGAGATTTCCAGATTATCAGCGAGTTATTCACCCTATTATTACGGTAGACTAATTACATGTTGTTTATCTTGTTCGTTGCAATAAACCGTTGATTATTCTGACCGATTGTTTTATGAGCAGATTTCCATTGGAGCATAATGTTATTTTAAGCCTAAAAGCTTTCGAAATTCGCCAACGTTGCTTGTTACAATTTCGAGTTAAGTTGATTGTTCTGATTTTATGTTCACCAATTCCGAGTGCCCAGTAATCATGGAGTTCCCTGATTGAACGTTCCATCGGTATTTCAGTTCCTATAATAATCTCGGTGATGATCAATATACTAGTTTCAATGGTGAATAATTAATTATGGGCTCAATGGATTATTGCTTATTTGATTTTTTTGTATGCAATACATTGCTGTAATCGATGCAATGTTTCCATGATGTATAGAATGTAACATGATGATTAAATTCAATACTCTCTAAATGTTTCTCGAGAAACACGCCTCGAATATTTGTAACTGTAATGTAACTGTAATGTAATTATTGTAACTGTTACAATATTACAGTTACTTGTATGTAATAATTGTAACTGTAATGTAATTCTAAGGTTCAATAAAACAGTATCTCAATTACTGTTATTTGTATTTTTTGTGCTGAGTTCTTTTTTAAACTCATGTAAAATACGATTTTTCTCATTTTTAAGTTAATTAGGAATGTTATATATATAATAAGCATCATATTATTATCAAAGATGATGGTTTCCTCGGGAAAAAATGACAATTTTAATGGTTCTGTCATTACTTGTTGAACAAGCGTTAGCGAGTTCTCACTTTTGATTTACTGAAGGCCAAAGTTGTTTGTATGTTCTACAATAACTTTAGAAAGAATTGTTCAGTCAGCTTCAAATTTTAAACAAATATTCTTCGATCCTTTTTTCGTGGTTGAGTGGTAGAGTGGACATTACTGCCTTAACTTCGCCACGTCAGCAAAAAATAAAAAGGGCATTCTTTTCTAGCCTTTTTACAGGTCAAGTTCGTTGGTCAACAAAATTGACTAAACCTTCATTTTTTTTCAGGATATAACAAATAACATTGAAAGTGTGTAAGGAAAAAATGTTGTGTTTTATCATTTACGCCACACTGCACAGAAAGCAGCTGTTTTCCAGTCCCTACGTAGATCTGGAATACCTTGTTTGCAGATGACTCTCATCTGATGTAAGAAACCGGTTTCTTTTCCGGTCCAGGCCAGAAAGTGTACTCTTTCCAGCCGTTCATGGAAGTCCGTAGTTAAAAAGTCATCCGCTAGATCGGGCGAGTGTTCACTTCATCTGAAGTCGCCATGATTTCAGTTCGAATTTCGAATCAAACTAATTCAGCATTCGCTTTGCAACCATTTTTATTCAATTATTTATTGTTGATTAGCGCATTCCAAATTTTCAAAAATGCTTGAAGATGACGACGCCCGTGATATTCCAAGTGAAATTTTAAGAGAATCTGAAATTCTGACTGCAAATCTTCTACCACTAAAATCAAGAGATAGGTACGATAACAAGTATTCTTTATTTTGTCAGCAATACCTGTAGTGTGGCGGAAAATATCGTTCGCACCATGTTTTTCCAGCCCTCAATCTTTTCTAATCTCGAAAACCGATTTCGAGCCGGAAAAATCTCATTTTCTGCTCTAGGTGCGAAATATACTATTAAGTCAGTTCAAGAATTCATTGCATGCAGTTACAACAGTTTTCCCATTCATTCATCCATAATATCAGCTGAGGACTTTTTAGAACTATTGTGTTTGGAAGCTATCACTCGTACAACTTTTACATCAACAAACTGATACGGGTTGAGTTATCAGTGTGTGGTTTTAGCCATTCATTTTCTCTTTGAACTCTGTATCGGAATCATGCATTACCTGACCACTCTCTCATTCAACAAAAGATAATTTGGATTCATTTGAGGGACGAAGATGTTGAATGCAACAGAGTAATTTTTCCTTCTGTCATAGGTCTACATGACATCAAAACCCATGCAATTTTTGAAATATTATTTTGTGAATTGGAAATCTGGTCGCGGATTCGATTATTAAATGTAATTGATAAAGCGAGAAGATCTCCAATTTACAAAGATGAAACGTGTATTTTATCACGTTTCGTAAAGGCAATATTATGGTTTTTAGCTCCATGCTATACAAACAAGAGTGAGTTGACTTTTGGTCTGTGAATCAAGGCTGCATGTGTTTTTCACATAAATAGATTTGGATTTTTTCTTTCGAGGCCCCGTATTCTTTGAACCGTTTGTGAAGTTAGTTGTTGAGTTAAGTTACATGAAGGATTCTGTCTTGAGAATTGAATTATAGGCTGTCGCAGTCCGGGCAGTTTGAACCTACATAATTGTTTTTTCAGGATTTGAATCTTGTAAGGAAAGCTGGTGTTTTTGATTCAATCAACTAGCAGAGTTTCTTTTACTTTCCTTGCCCTATTACCATAGGTAAGGAAAGTATTGCTTTCCGAAAAAAATTAAGGTACCTCAATTTCTAAATTTCTATACGTTTCAAGGTCCCCTGAGTCCAAAAAATAGTTTTTGGGTATTGGTCTGTATGTGTGTGTGTGTGTGTGTGTATGAGTGTATGTGCGTCTGTGTACACGATATCTCATCTCCCAATTAACGGAATGACTTGAAATTTGAAACTTAAGGTCCTTACACTATAAGGATCCGACACGAACAATATCGATCGAATGCGGTTCAAGATGGCGGCTAAAATGGCGAAAATGTTGTCAAAAACAGGGTTTTTCGCGATTTTCTCGAAAACGGCTCCAACGATTTTGATCAAATTTATACCTAGAATAGTCATTAATAAGCTCTATCAACTGTCACAAGTCCCATATCTGTAAAAACTTCAGGAGCACTGCACCATCTATGCAAAGTTTGGTTTTAGATTCCCAATTATCAGGCTTCAGATACTATTTAAACAAAAACAATCGAGTGGAAAAAAAGATTGAGCATGGAAATCTCTTCAATTAATGTCCAGTAACATTTTCACCTAGAATTGAAAATAAACTCAAAATTTGAGAAAATGTAATTATTCAATTGAAAACTTTTGGCAACTGTTGATTCTATTAGATCATTCACTATGAAGAGATAGTAGATCTCGTGTGTATCCAGCGTTATTGAACTGTCACCAGCTGGCTCAGATCTTTGACTTGAGATGCGCGTTTACACTAGCGTCAGGTGATCAATTTTCATAACGGCAAGGAAAGTTGTGTGAGTGCGCCACACCAGATTTTGTAACTTGCGATCTCTGTATCTTGATGTATGTATTCTGTGGGATGTGTGATTCATCTTGTTTGGAGATTATCCTTGCTTGATTATAGCAAATATGTCAGGATTAGATTCAAGTCATATCCAAAACTAGTGATATTCATGTGTTTTATGATATCAAGGTGCGTATAGATTCATTATTTCTATTTAAAATCGGGAGTGCTTGCACCGGGAGTAACTGTGCCTTGAGGAGTAGGCCAAGGGACTCTTTTTAAGGTAAAGTAAGATAATAGTTAATTGTCCTTTTTTCAATTTCTAGGATCTGACAATTCCAATAGGACCCCCAATGAAACCTACTATCAAATTATTCTTGTAAAAGAAAATATCTAGCTGTTCCATAATTTTTCACCAACTCTGTATAAATATTATAGGTTGACGGTTTCGAAGATTACAATACAACAGTTCTTGAGCGAGTTCTTCAACCCAGGGGGTCACTAGTAATATTGGCTGTCATTGCTTTGTAATGATATTTTCCGAATTATTAAGCTCATATATAAGTTGACCGATAAGAAAGCAGAAAAAGCATGATGAACTTTTCTTGCAGCTTGTCTCGGAGCAGCATTTTCCTCTAAGAAAATACAATTATGATACTCCTTATTCACGCCTCTAAGATAGCTCTTTCTCTTCAACTTTCTCCTACTCTCTTTGTCTCTTCCTAATTACATTTCCCTGCTTATTAGTTTCCCGAACACTTTTCCAGCCTACTTTTCCTTGTTTCTTATTTTTCCTTCTCACTATGTGGGACGTTCTTTCCTCTCTCACCTACTCTATCACCTCCTTATAATTCTTCCAGACCAGCCTCCCCCCCCCTCGTGACACCCACTTACCTCAGAAATGCTTCGCCTACCCACCATCAATTAAGATCATTCTCCATTTCTCTCATTCACTCTTCTTCCTCCCTCTCTCTCACGCTCTCTCTCACTCTCTCTCTCTCACTCTCTCTCTCTCTCTCCATCTCTCTCTCTCCCTCTCTCCCTCTCTATCGCTCCCTCTCTCTCTCTCTCACTCACTCCCTCTCACACTCTCTCTCTTTCTCACTCTCTCTCACTCACTGACGCTCACCCACTCTCTACTTTTTTCCCTCGTTCAATAATTCCCTCTTTCTTTATCACGTTAACTCACAAGTCACAACAATCATATCCTTTCTTATTTTGAACTGGCGTTTCTTTTCTCACTTTTCTTACATCTACTTACTAACATCATCTTTATTTTTCATCTCTCTTCCAATTACCAAGTATCTCAATTCATATTCCAAATACTCTTTGTTCTCATTCTTCAAATTCATTCATTTTCCTTCATTATATAAAAATCGTTCTATTATTCTTCATACTGATTTCATTTATTTCATTCCTCCCTTTAACAACATTTTCCCCAGAAACCTCCTTTTCTTTATTGTTTACCCTCTTCTTCTTCTTCTCCTTCTCCTCCTTCTTCTTCCTCTCCTTCTTCTTCTTCTTTTTCTTCTTCTTCTTCTTCTTCTTCTTCTTTCTTCTTCTTCTTCCTTCTTCTTCTTCTTCTTCTCTTCTTCTTCTTCTTCTTCTTCTCTTCTTCTTCTTCCTCTCCTTCTTCTTCTTCTTTTTCTTCTTCTTCTTCTTCTTCTTCTTCTTCCTCTTCTTCTTCTTCTTCTTCTTCTTCTTCTTCTTCTTCTTCTTCTTCTTCTTCTTCTTCTTCTTCTTCTTCTTTCTTCTTCTTCTTCCTTCTTCTTCTTCTTCTCTTCTTCTTCTTCTTCTCTTCTCTTCTTCTTCTTCTCTTCTTCTTCTTCTTCTTCTTCTTCTCTTCTTCTTCTTCTTCTTTCTTCTTCTTCTTCTTCTTCTTCTTCTTCTTCTTCTCCTTCTTCTTCTCCTTCTTCTTCTTCTTCTTCTTCTTCTTCTTCTTCTTCTTAAAATATCTTCTTCGTGGAATATAAACACAATCATTTTAGAGAATAATTGTGTTCTGTTTATCAATAAATAAAAATAACGAGTTCAATTCTCTGACTTCTCCTCTCTTCTTCTTCTTCTTTTTTTCTTCTTCTTCTTCCCCTCACTTGTTTACGTTCTCAACCTTTCATCTGTCTCCCACCTTCACCCTCTCATCACTATATCGCCATTTCCTGACCATCTCCTATCCTCCCTCTACTTCTTCTAAAATTTTCTTTTCAATCACAACCCCCGATTCCTCTCCCTCTAACCTCTCTCTTTCCTTCTCCTCTCTATTCCCTTCTCCATTCACTACTTGCGTTCTTCCCTCTCAGATCTCCACTATTCGTTTTGCCATCAGAAAACCCTGCCTAAGATTTCTATAAAGCTATATAAGAGACAGCCAATTACGTCAGAGCTACACTGCTTCTAATATTCTTAATTGAAAAACGCAATTACACAAAGTAGATCTTCCAAAAATAACGTAAATTACAACTCAGCTGTGTGATGGAGAATGCGAGAGAGCGTTAGAGAGAGAGAGAGTGAATGAGAGAAAGCGACTGAGTGAGAGACAGGGAATTGGTCAGAGAGAGAGAGAGAGAGAGAGAAGCGAGAGAGAAAATGATAGTTAAATTCAGCGAATGAGATTTAGTAAAATTCATGAGTCATTGAGAAGGATAAAAGAGGAGAGATTCTTATCTTGACCACATATCTACTGTTGTCAGAGTGAAAGAGAGAAAAAATCTTTTAGAAAAAAGGAGAATGAAACAGTGGAAGAGAAACAGAGAGAGGAACTAAGAGGAAAGAGAGAAGGAGAAGATGGGAGGAATATTTTGACCAAATTTGTATAAAAGAGAGAGATGGAAGACTGTCCATTCACCTTGCATTAAGGTGACCACAGATCTACTGTTGTCAGAGTGGAAGAGAGAGAAAATCTTTTAGAAAAAAAAGAGAATGAAACAGTGGAAGAGAAACAGAGAAAGGAACCAAGAGGAAAGAGAAAAGGAGAAGATGAGAGGAATATATGGAGGTTTTTTTGACCAAATTTGTATAAAAGAGAGAGATGGAAGACTGTCCATTCACCTTGCATTAAGGTGACCACAGATCTACTGTTGTCAGAGTGAAAGAGAGAAGAAATCTTTTAGGAAAAAAAGAGAATGAAACAGTGGAAGAGAAACAGAGAGAGGAACTAAGAGGAAAGAGAGAAGGAGAAGATAGGAGGTTTTTATGACCAAATTTATATAAAAGAGAGAGATGGAAGACTGTCCATTCACCATGCATTAAGGTGACCACAGATCTACTGTTGTCAGAGTGAAAGAGAGAAAAAATCTTTTAGAAAAAAAAGAGAATGAAACAGTGGAAGAGAAACAGAGACAGGAACTAAGAGGAAAGAGAGAAGGAGAAGATGAGAGGAAGATATGGAGGATTTTTTTTACCAAATTTGTATAAAAGAGAGAGATGGAAGACTGTCCATTCACCTTGCATTAAGGCTACTCATAATCCTTTTTAATTCTCATCAGGGACATGCATAGCTTCCTTCAAATTAGTTGGACTCTACTGTCCTGCTCTAATGCTAGTTAAATTCAATTTCAACTGTCAGCATATCTTTCAAATTTCATCAACGCTTCCCATCCAGACCATACTGACACATTGAAGTCTATAATAAGTGGATCACAGCCCAACAGTAATAATTAACTTGAGACTCTAAAAAATAATCTCAACAATTGACCCAGAAAATCCATCATGCGTGGATGAGGGTGAAAAAAGTTGACTAAATCTCAAGTCAAAACATCATTATTGAATGAGCATTAGCGACCTCTTACTCTCGATGAAGGCTAAAATCGATATCCGAATTTATTTCTATGTTCCACAATAAATAATTGAGAACGTTCTGATTAATCAGCTTTAAATTTTTAACACATATTTTTCTCGAGCCTGTTCAGCATCCCAGGGACTCAACAGCTTATTCACGGTTAAATTAAGATATGATATGTGCAATCGGGAGTTAGACTCAGAAATGTTATGAAGTGTTCAGGTACAAGCCAGTTGCTGGAGCCACCTACCGGCAGAATTGAGAACTACACCAGTGGGCGTTCCAATCCACCAATCAGAAGAGAGTATGGAGAACTGTGAGGCGTGGCTTGCTGCCATTGGTCCGTTATTCTTCCGTCATGATTTTGGTATTCTTCATCATTCCCGCTCTCTTCTACACTCACTCTCTCTCTCTCTTTTGGTAGAGAGTTAGTGGAGAGGATATTTTTAATATTCTTTCCGATGAATGGACATTGATGTGTCCAAAGCTCCGCCAATTTATGTAGATGCATAACAATATAATTATCTATAGTTATTATATTACAAATTACTTTTTCATATCATATACAGTTCAATAATTATTTTCTTAGTCTATATTATGTAAATTCATCTATAATTTTGCTTTATTGTAAGCTATTGTATATAAGTGTATAAGCCAGTATATATTGTAATCTACATAAATAAAGTACTCAATCAATCAATCAATCTTGGTTTTGGTAGAGAGTTAGTGGAGAGGATATTTCTAATATTCTTTCCGAAGAATGGACATTGATATGTCCAAAGCTCCGCCAATTTATGTAGATGCATAACAATATAATTATCTATAGTTATTATATTACAAATTACTTTTTCATATCATATACAGTTCAATAATTCTTTTCTTAGTCTATATTATGTAAAAGCTATTGTATATAAGTGTATAAGCCAGTATATATTGTAATCTACATAAATAAAGTACTCAATCAATCAATCAATCTTCTTATTCAAGTAGAGTGTTCATGGATAGGATATGCTGTGAGATGGTGGTACGTGGGCGGTACGAGGGAGGAGCGTGCTCGGTGCGGGTTGGAAGCACAAGTATGTGTACGCAGCTTTAAGTATCATTTCACAAGAATTGACCCACTTCCCATAGAGAGTAACATAATTATATGGCCGGTTTCCGAGCTCGGGATTCAGCTAAATTCTAGACTTTAGAAAGCTGGAGTCAGAAAATTGACTTTCCAAAACGAGGCTTAGTCGTAGTCTAAGTTTAAATTGAATTCCGTAGAACTAGAAAATTGAGCACAAAATAGAATCAAGAGAAAATAGTGTAGAGATTCAGCCATTTTGAATTTTCCAGGAATGTTTCATTTTGTCAAGGAAAAACGTTTTCAGTTACAGAAATGAGAAAATGAAGATTATCATAAAAACTGAGGCTAAGCCCCGATTTGGAAAGCCAATTTTCTGACTCAAGCTGTTTAAAGTCTAGAACTTAGCTGAATTCCGAGCTCTGAAACCGGCCATATATGTTACTCTCTATGGAAAGTAGGTATTTAAATTATGTAGGCATTTGAGACTCATGAGCTTTATATGTCTTGTGTATCTGCCATACGCTGGATAAATTAAAAATAGAGTTCACTATTGAAACACATATATTCAAGGATTTGAAAATCAGTAAAATAAGCATGAGCGAGTTCTCAAGCTCTGGAGGTCACTATAAAAATAGGATTCTCATTTTATCAATCTGACAGTTCCAAGTGAATCCTACTTTAGTTCATTTCTACAAATGAGACGAATCTAGTTTTGAGTATTATACAAACATTCAAAATAAAAATTGCTAATCGAATGAATTTTGAAGCTTCAACCAGTCTATCAAATGAATCTAAATACAATCTTCAAAACTAGTTTTCCAAATGAATATTCAAGTTCAAACTAATTTGTCAAATGAAGTAAAGGTTGAACTTCTTGTACGACAAGTTACCTCAAACGAATAAACTTTCCAACTTTGATTATGATTTCAGATCACGGATTAAAATTTCAAATACTTTGACAAGTTGGAACGGATGAATGAAGTGGAAGTTGTCAACTTTTCATATCGAATGACTCTGGAAACTTTTGTAATGTTAGAACAACACAACTCGGCTTCCTCATTTGAATATCTGGAAGTTTTATTCCAGAGAGTTAGTGAGTTTCAAGTTTCCTCAACAATCTTTATAATATTGCAACAGTAACACAAAAATAACAGCTGTTCTATAGTACTACAGTTACTATATAGTTCCTCAATTGTTGTACACTATTGTTATAATGTATTACTACTTATCTAATTGCTCCCACAATTCAACTCGATTCCAAATATTCCTTATTCCTCCATAAAATGCTATAGAATTACAGTCGAAGCTCTCTATAACGAACCTCCACTTGACGAAATCCTCTACAGAACGAATTTTTACCTGGTCCCATGACATTTTGGAGTTTTGGCTGCTTATTTACCTCATTTAACGAATTTCGGACCTCTCAACAACAAAGTTTTCTCTTGACTTCAACATACAAAATGTATTGTGTTTAGGAAGCAGACGATCATTTTCGAGGAATTTTTTAGTTTCAGAAGAAAGGTCAATTAGACTAAATAACTGCAATTCAGGTAGGAAGGAGATGGGTGGTGGATAGTCATTAGAGGTTGAAAGACATGTCGGAAATTGAATGCAAGTTACTCCAAATTTGATTTGAACTTGAACTTGTTATCTGTAGACCAGGCAGGTGAACGACTGGACTTTCTAAATCTTGCTTTTGTCACACATTTCAATTCTTTGAACTGACTAATATGATGATGGTTGTGACGAACTTGAGGAGAAGAATTCGTCAGATCAAGAAGTTCTAGAAGCTTTCAAAATTATCAGGCAAGGATTAAATCTGAAAAATAGTTTATCAGCCTCTTTATGTTCGACTGTTTGAATAGATGAGAGTCGTTTATTGAACATGATGTTTTATTCAAATGCAAAATTCAACCGAAAATTACTCACTTTTTCAAATATAGCATTAAAAAAAGGGAAGTTGAGTTATTATAGTATTTATAGTGAAGTTATTGACAAAATTGCCGTATTTTGCGTTCAATCTAATACAGTAGTAGTGTAAAAAGTACTAAAAAATCTTTGGTGAAGGAAGTTGAAAAATATTGTTACTGAGTATTTACTTTGATTAAACTCTACTGATAGTACAAATCAAGCTTTCTAGAAATAAATTGGTGAGTTTACTCACCTTATCACATTCTATAAATATTTAAAAAACAAGTTTTTTTTATTTTAAACAGCATGAATTTCCAAATTTCCATATTAATATTGGCCTAATGGCACAGAGGAAAGAAACACTACTTTATGCTTATTCCGTGCTAATAGGTACCCTACCTACTTCGCGATGATATGTTTTATGTGCCATATTCATTTATTTATCGCCGTGATACCATATTACAAGATCCATAAGATCGTGGCAGTTTTCTTGACAGAACAACCTCTCAATAACGAATACCTTTCAGCAGCGAATTTTTTCTCGGGATAATCGCTTCGTTATACAGAGGTTCGACTGTATTTTACACATAGTAGGTATTCACCAGGTTGTAGGGCTTGAAATTCTGAAGAAAATTATACCAAAAACGCAAAATTGAAAATGTTGACACATAGGAGGTTTCCTAAGACCAGCGACGAAATATTAGTTTCCATACAATAGTTGTTCTTTGAACTTCTACGATTGTAATTACAATGTTGAATATCAGGACACCGAGCTTCGCTCGTTATTTATTTATTGATAAACAGAACTCAATTCTTCAAAATGATTGGGAAAGGACAAACAGTCACAGCCAAAAACTGTTTCTTCCCCGAATTTTGATTTATAAACTATTAATGGTCCAAAAAGTAGGTTATGTTTCATACATTTAAATTTAGGTCCAACTTCAGTCAAAATATTTAAAAACTTAAAAGTTCTAATTTAGATTGTTTACAAACCAAATTAAATAACAAAATAACACTCACTAATCACTTGAAACTGTATAATTTTTGTCTAATGATTAACTTTGAATATTATTATAAGTCCAATAATTTAGAGTGATAAACCATGTCATGTCAACAAATCAGATTATTTTGATAGAGTCTATTAAGATTTCCAGATAATATTTCTCGCGAGATAGGGTAAGCTGATTGAATGATTACACAGCTGATCTCCCACACAGGCACACGCATCTTCTGTTATCGACAGACAACGAAATTATCATCTGTTCTTCCAAGGATGAAATATCCTTTTAATGTCCTTCAGCGAGTTTTCCCAGGGATGAGACCTAGTGCGATCGGATTTTTATATCATAAACCTACTATGTTCCAAATTTCATGAAAATCGTTAGAGTCGTTTTCGAGATCCGTTGAACATGAATAACCAGATAACCAGATATAAAATTATAAACAGACATACAGAAATTGCTCGCATATTATAATAGGATGATAGTTCTTCTTAAGCTTATTCACGCAAAACTGTATGAAACTTCAGCGGCCTTCCATGAACTGAGCTTTTTCTCGTCTAACTCCGATAAAATACTGACAAATATCCAAGTTGTCCTCTCTGTCTTTTCAATGTATTTCGGAAATTACATGAAATGAATCAATTTATTTGAATTTTGTTAGAAAAAATGCACCAAACTACTGAACCCTCAATAATATAAATTGATTTTCCGTGATACCTTCAATTTTCATGTTTATTGGGCTGGAGCGGAAAGCTCCAGGGGGATGTCTTGAGACGTTTGAAAGAATGACACTCTGAGAGGGTTCTATTGATATTGAGAGATTCAGCTTCCATTTAATTTCGGACCGGATCTGTTTTTTTTGGATCTTCATTGACTGGGCTATCATTTCATCACTAGCAGGTAACCCGTGCTCCGCAAGGGTCTAATTAAAAACTTGACAAACTTAAAACTTCACCTACTGGAATCTTGAAGAACTCGAAATAGGCCTTCAATCATCCTCGGTAAATCATGAATCCTTTGCAGGATTTCAAGTTGATCAGTTGAGTAATTCAGACGTGATGATGCATCCTTTTTGTGTATTCCACATCTCGTACGTGTAGGCCTATATACTGATAATTATTTTTTTATTATATTATAAATTAGTAGAAGACACTTAGGAATAAATTGATTGTTACAAGATGATCGTATTTTCTTTTTATTATGTATTGCTGCACTTGGATATATTATGAATATTCCCTCTAAAACAGGATCCAAGGTTAAGAATCGTTAATAATGATTCAGCATCATATCAACAGAATGTGGGAGACCACTCTAGACCTGTGAAAATAAGGATGAAACTCTCAGACCGATTGAAGTAGCACCATCGCACAAAAAGTTCCTTTTATAACCCTACTTCGCACATTTTCCACTTTCCGTCGAATATTTTCACTTTTCCGTTCTCTGACAGCACCTGTCTACGACCGCAGACCCTGAAAACTCCTTTATGTGTAAAACCTTATCCTGCAAACGTACTCAACTACTATACTTGATGGATTATCTTGAAGCGGTTTTCGAGTTGTACGAAGAGTGTATGTCCACGAGAACGTAAATTCAATTGATGTGTTTATTCCCTAATTTGGAAGCCACTATGATGGCTTGGCTTGATTGCATTGTAACACTACCAATTTTCACTTCATTTCTGTTTTCGACCCATTCTACTATAGTTAACCGCACATGACCGTCCGGTGGAAATTGGAACAGTTGAAAGCAACGCTGTCAAATTTCTACAGTTTATCAATGTCAACAGGTTGATTACAAATGGGAATTGATTCATATTTTTTAATACACTGATGAATTGGCAACGTCTATGCGTTTGAGGTGTGTATGAGGATGTACTTAGCCGTTCCAATCTACATGGAAGATCGAACTATTTTCGTGCGGTTGACTAAAATAATGAATGACAGTTCAAACGAGTACCCGGGATCAGTCACCACCTCCTTAAACAAAGCTATAGTGAATTCTGGTAACGTCAGCACAGGTAGGGCTCTACCAATACCTACTATTACTATTACCATAGAGAAACAATAGTGTAAGTAGATATCCCATGGTATAGGGAATTTATGTCGCAACTTTTACTGTTATCTCAAGCCGATTACTGTCGATTATTGTAAATTTTTACTGTTTTGTTGGGGTGATAGTGTATGAACGGCTCAATTTGAGAGACTACCAGCGTCACACAGCTGCATAGCAGAGAACTACGTGAACTATCGGCTTGGGATAACAGTAAAAGTTGCGACATGAACGCCCTATACCATGGGATATCTACTTATGCTATCGTTTCTCTATGCTATTACTAAGTAATAGTAGGTATTGGCTCTACACCAATTTAAATTTGTTGATCTCAGCTGATCTATATAAGCTAGTGTTTTTATTGGTGTAGGACCCCCACCTGGGCTGACGTCACCAGAATGTACTATCATAGAGAAACAATAGCGTAAGTAGAAATTCCATGGTATAGGGCTTTTATGTCGCAACTTTTACTGTTATCTCAAGTCGATCACTATCGATTATTGTAGATTATTACTGTTGTTTTGTTGGGGTGAGAGTGTATGAACTGCATAATATGCGAGACTACCAGCGTCACACAGCTTTTTGGGAAAGAAATAATATAATGTGGACTATCGGCTTGAGATAACAGTCAAAGTTGCGACATAAAGGCCCTATACCATGGGATATCTACTTACGCTATTGTTTCTCGATGGTACTATGGCTTAGTTTACGGAGGTAGTCCATAGTCAATCGGACGGTAAAAGTCCGAAGTAAATTTTAACGGCTGAGTGCCTCTCAGCACCAATAGACGTAGCCAATTCGTCAAATGTAGCCTATTTTCAATATTTCTCAAATAATTCCCGTTCATGATCAGCTGTGGACAACAACGTTGATCAATTTATCAGTGTCACTCATTCGTTCCAATTTTCATTGGACTATTTTCGTGCGGTTGACCATACTAGCCTTCTATAGTGAGACTTAATAATTCCAAACTGTCATCATTCCTCATATATGAATAACACCAATGCTCCCTAAGTTCCCGACAGTTTGTGGTGAATCACAACCCCTCGATTATGCTGTCGAATTTCGCGAAATTGGTCGCCATTAATCATTGCACTAAACAACAACTCAGTCCTGCCAACTATCCTTAATTAGTAATATGAAGTTGGCAATCATGGCTGGCGGTCTCATCTATTTGCAGCAATCAAATCATCGTCGCACTGTTGTTCCAATTGGCGGCCACAAAATGGCATCTCCACTCCACCACCTAAATGTTGATCGAATTTCAAATTTCCCGCGTGTGTCGTGATGTGGTATAGTGAGGTGGGAGGGAGGGGGGAGGTTCTAGAAAGGTCATCACTGTTTGTGAGGATAATTATTATTGGCTGAGGGTTGAGCGATTTGCGGTTCTCGCGCGAGTGTTTGATGCAGTTGTCACTTATGCTGAGTGTGCATTATTGAACGCTCGTGTCACAGGTATACCGGATATCGGGATATTGGTAACGATATTAGGTATTCCGATACAGCGATATACTGATTCTCCAATATCCCGATATTCCGATATTCTAATTCTACGATATACTGATATTCGATATTCCTACGGTATTCAACACGAAGAATTCATGAAAAAATGTCTAGAGCTTCCTGTTTACTGTGACTTTTTGTGTAGTTGAGAAGTTGATGTTGTGGTAATTATTCATATTGAATGAAATGACTAAGAAATTGACAAAAACCACAGATTTATTGATACTTGGAGAGACCGGTTTCGGTTATTAAACCATTGTCAATCTCTTATAAAGTCAGGAATTTATCAGGTTTATTAGAAACTCAGGTTTATCAAAGATTGGCAATGGTGTTATAACCGAAACTGGTCTTTCTAATTATCAAAAATTACGTGGTTTTTTGAAAATTTCTTAGTCTTTTTCATTCAAAATGTTTACTGTGATTTACCTTGTGTAACATATTATTCAATACTATATTCCCCTGTTTTAGGGGACATGTTTGACAATGTTTTATTTCATTTTAAAATCTCATGCTCAGGATAGCTTTATTCACTAGTGACCTTACAAGTGTAACCTTAATAAAATGTGCTGTTACACTTGATATCAACATTGTATTCCAATTTGAGGTTGGAAGACCTAGGAATTTCCCAATATAAATGTTGATTCCTGATCAGTTCTGCAATTATTTGCATAATATTATTAGTTATTTGCAGTAAATACAATCAAAACTTGGTACACTTGGATGTATATTATCATCAAATGTATATTATAATCATAAGTTTTATCAATTATATAAGCTTAGTCTCTACATTATTATAATTCTTTTTTATACATTGTTTTTTGACAATAAAAAGTTTTTATTATTATTACACCAGATACATGTAACACGGCAAACTCGATGCAACGTCTTTTATTTCTGTACAATACTCAATATGTATATAATTCTCAATTAGTCCAATATCATAAGTTCATAATCGACCTCTGAACTGAAATATTGTATGTTACAATCGGGGTTGAAATATAATTTTCTGAAGTGCTGCTAAGATACGGTATTGGGTACTCATTTCTACAGTAAGAGGATTTTCTTTCTTCCAATTTAATTTCGGATCTCATGGAATCTTCTTTGCTCCCTCACCATCATGATCAACAAGGTCCCTAATAATAACTTACAGGCTTACAAGAAGTACGATCCTATTGGATGAATAACCAATACACCTAAATTCAACTGCGCCTTTCACTCATAATTCTGGTTATTATTGACGTCTCTTCAGTTATGTTTTAATGATAGTTTAATAGTCTTGTTAGCGGAATACTGAAAAAATAGAATACAGGTTAATGGAATCATCGTAAAATTTTGAACATTCATCTTAAAAGATACGAAATATATTTGATATCATCAAACATAGATCAATAGTTCGACACAGAGTAACTCGATTTACGAACATTGATATTATCACAGATTCAAGCCTGTTTATTTAGTCTATCATAATAATATTGTCTGATCAGACTTTTTTCGTTTTTATTTATTTTCCAATCACTTGATAATGGCATATAAAGCCGAAACATGTTGTGAGTAGACAATTTTAAAAAGGGTACTCAGATTTATACTTTTATTTACATCAGTAGATTTGTATTCTGATATCCTACAGAGAGAGATTTTCAAGTTTCGTTTTCATGAAATGAATTGTGTTGAAAAACAACACTGTGTATATTATCTATTCGTTGGATAATATGATTTGATTCTTTCTGCTTTGATTTGTGTACTTTTCTATTCGAGTTGTGTGAATTATTATTTTGTGAGTTAGTTGTGATATGTTGTTGAGTATTGTCGATTTCTTTGGTTCTGTTTAGTTTTATAGTATTATTGTGTTACAAGGATGTATAGACTTGTGTAGAATTGACTTTTATCATAGAATCAAGTTAGTCATTTGAAAAAATATTGTTTTGCGAATAATTATCTTTTTTGTGTTGAGTTCAAATTGTTTAGTAAGTGTCTCGTTGACTAGAAATCTGTGTATAATTTTGACTTTGCAATATTAATTAATTATAGTTTTTAGGCCTAGAGTATTCTACCAAGATTGAATAGACTTGGAACGTTGTCAAACATCCACTTTAATTAAATAAAAAATAATTGTGTGTGAGCACACACAAAAGCATGCTCCTGTAAAATATTAATTTTTATTTAATTAAAGTGGATTTTTGTCAACGTTTCAAGTCTTTTCAATTATGGAAAAGTTCTACAACATCAACATTCACACTACAAACTTAATTGAAAATATTCTACCAAGACTATTCATTCTTAACGTTCTACCACTGCAGGGGACATACATATATAGAGTCAAAATCTGAAATGCCAAAATCTACATATAAAGCAGTTCTCAGAAAGTGATTTATATGATAATCGGCTTGCTTCTGGTGGGTGATTTGCATTGTAGTTGTTTGTCTGTTTGTTTGTTGGACACGATCAATCTGAGATTAGGATTGATTTTGAGATGCAGTTCGGTCTCTATGCTGAACTAGGTCTCTTTGTTGTGGGTCAAGGGTCATACCTTGTTCGATATAGAACTGATCACATTTTGACATTTAAACTTGATAATAATCGCATTTCAAACAAATCTCATAACTTACCAGAAGCAAAACTGAGAATTCAATTTTTACTTTTGAAAATCTAAAGATGAAAATTTTAACTGATCATTCCCAAGAATTCTCGCTCGCAAATTCGGTTGAATTGGAATTATCTCATTGAAATATCCATTAGAACGAGAACTATGTGCATTTTTTTCAGTTATATCATGAATATCTACCACTTAGTTACCTAGTTACTTAGTTAGTCTACGTTACTTACGTACGTCGGTTTAATTTTGACCGTGATTAATTTCACGAGAACGAATCAGAGACGGCATAAGACGGCTTCTCTGATTGGATCTCGTGGAATTAATCACGATTAAAATTTAACCGACGTACGTGCAACCGGCACTCAGTGTTACCGTCAGTTCACAATGGCCCCCATTTGACTGACATGTCAGCATAAGTACTGAAATTCGATAAGCTTTTAAGAATAGAATTTCATCTAAGATTTAAAGAAAGGCAAATCCAATAAGATGATGTAGATCAGCTAAGAATATACGTTGAAAAAAGAACTTCATACTCGTCAACTATCATGTCAATCGTCAACTAAAAAATGTTATAAATAAAATAAAAATGAAGTTCAAAACCGGCAAAATCTTGAATTTATTCCACTAGATGACCAATCAGGAAGAGAGTAGGAGAGAGAGAAAGTGTGAGAGAGGCAAAAAAAAGAGAATAAGAGGAAAGAGACTTGAAGAAAGAGAAGACTTGTATGTGACTCAGTTACTACCGGCAGATTCCATAAATATTTCGGGCGACCAATCAGGTGGATTATAGGCTGAGCTTGAAGAGTTGGGTGTGATTCCTATCTGAATATACTTGTGATTGACTAGAAGTTATTATTCTTTGAACATTAAATTTTTGGTATTTTTCTTTTTTTCTGGTATTTCACGTTATCTGTGTTGATAGCCACAGAGAGATCTGTGACCAATCAGGTGGATTATAGGCGGAGCTTGAGAAGTTGGGTGTGATTCCTATCTGAATCTACTTGTGATTGGCTAGAAGTTATTATTCTTTGCACCTTGAATTTTTGGTATTTTTCTTTTTTTCTGGTATTTCACGTTATCTGTGTTGATAGCCACTAGCAGTGATCAAATACAACAACTATATTGGTAACTTCATAAGTATTCTTTTATCTATGCCACAAGCAACAGAATGAGTTGGAGAATTAAACTAATTCTTTGTGTTATTTTCGTGGAGGCATCATGATCGAATGATTACATAAATTATCAAAATCTACGTACTGTATATTTAATGTTTCTCCAACTTGGAGTGCATTACATAAATAAATAAATAAATAAATAAGTTTATTTCCACATAATTCAAACAATACAAAATACAAGTTCCTTGTCTAAATAAATACATGTTACGCCAAGCCGGAATCAACATAAGATAAAGAACAATTATGATTAAACTGATTAAAGCTTCTCAAGCATGTCCTTATTCTGAAATCTTAATAAATTTATATTAATAAATGCTGTCATTGAGTGGCATAGTCTTCAATAGATTTAATGGTGAATTAATGTAATTTGATGAATTAATTGAAAAAAGAGAGAATAATTATTCATCATCACGCAAAACATCAAGATATAGGTTAATCTTCGTGTAGGTCTTGAGGTTTTTTGAGAGATCGTTCTCAACATTCATCCAACGTGAAGAAGAAAGATTTGAGATGATAAAGGCTTAATAGTAGAACCTATAGTAGAAGATAGTAGAACACTATAGTTAATAGTAGAATATAATATATTCTATGGTGAGGTCCACGTTATAATAGCAGTGGAGAAAGATAGTAAAACAACGGTGCCGATCTTTCTTGTCAATGCCTTCTATAGACAGTAGCTGATACAGGTATATTGATTCTTTTTTGTGTAGTTGAGAAGTTGGTATTGTGGTAATTATTCATATTGAATGAAAAAGACTAAGAAATTGTCAAAAAACCACTGATTTATTGATAATTAGAAAGACCGGTTTCGGTTATTACACCATTGTCAATCTCTGATAAACTAAAACTAAATACAAGAGCAGCAGAATTTATACTAGTAGGCGAGTACTGCTATTGGTCGAGGGCATGAACGCCTGCCATTGGCCTAGCTAGACAGTCTCCTCCCCGTCAACGGTGTGACGAAATGGCGGCTTAAGCAACAGAATCGCCATGATAATAAAATTTAATTTGAGTACAAAATAAGAACCAAGAAAACAAGTGTGAAAGATAATAAAACAAATATGTAAATGGAAAAACTATTGACTAATGTATGCTTACGAATTTAGTTTTATCATAAAATTGTAAGCATACATTAGTCAATAGTTTTTCCATTTACATATTTGTTTTATTATCTTTCACACTTGTTTTCTTGGCTCTTATTTTGTACTCAAAGTAAATTTTATTATCATGGCGATTCTGTTGCTTAAGCCGCCATTTCGTCACACCGTTGACGGGGAGGAGACTGTCTAGCTAGGCCAATGGCAGGCGTTCATGCCCTCGACCAATAGCAGTACTCGCCTACTAGTATAAATTCTGCTGCTCTTGTATTTAGTTTTAGTTTATCAGAGATTGACAATGGTGTAATAACCGAAACCGGTCTTTCTAATTATCAATAAATCAGTTGTTTTTTGACAATTTCTTAGTCTTTTTCATTCAGTATATTGATTCAATATTATCTGTTCAAAATAATAAATTATATTTTATTAAGATAGAAATTATCTTTTTCAACAATTTCATAATGAATTTTGAAAATCAAGATCAAATACTTTGTTAATTAATTATTTTTCTACATTGTTAAAACACAATCTGGAAACAGAGCAAAGCAAGAAAGAGTTGGAGCTATCCGCTTTGTTGAATGATAGACAAGTATAGCAATACCAGTGCATAGAGAAACAATAGCGTAAGTAGTTATCCCATGGTATAGGGCATTTATGTCGCAACTTTTACTGTTATCTCAAGCTGATAACTGTTGATTATTGTCGAATTTTACTGTGTTGTTGGGGTGAGATTGTATGAACGGCACAATATGAGAGACTACCAGTGTCACACAGCTTCACGGGAAAGAACTACGTGGACTATCGGCTTGAGATAACAGAAAAAGTTGCGACATAAACGCCCTATACCATGGGATATCTACTTATGCTATTGTTTCTCTATGACCATTGCTAATCAAACACTGCCATTATAACGTGGACCTCACGATTGCCAATTATTATTTCTTGTTCATGATAAACAAATCCTCACACCAATAGGAGAACCAATTTTTAGAAGCCTTTTGCCATGGAAAAACTCATCTATCAACATTTTTAGTATTTTTTTCACTTCCTATGACTGAAAAGCTGTCACTAATGACTGAATACTCTTGTTAGTCGCTGAAAACCTCCAATCGTTCCATTCCGCGCTCGAAAACTCACATTGGAGTCCTTTTCAACTATACAGTTCTCGAGGGCTGTATCAGCTAAGCTAGTGGGATCGACTTAAAAACTGACAGCATTCCTCATAAATAGCCTCGAATCTTCTCATTCAAATAATTCTGACAGTATGGAGTGAGTCTCGTCACTATAGCTGTTCGGCATTAACATTGCATGAGTCTATTCTCATTAAAGTTGCACATTCACATCTCTTTTTTCACCTCTGCTATGAATGGTGGAGTGGATTGAATTGTAGTGTATTGTTTCATTCTCTTTCAATTTTTCTGTCACTCTCTTGTTATTTCTCCTTCCTCATTCTCTCTCTTTCACTTTCGAGAGAAGGGTCTTTTCCAATATCTTTCTTCCTCTCTCCAACAACACTCACCTCTTCTCTCTCCTAGTCTCTCAGAGTTTTTCATGATATCTCCGCTTCGCCCTTCCACTCGTTTACTCTATCTTTCTCTCTCTCTGAGAGAGAGAGAGAGAGTTATTATATGTTAGAGAGAGTTATTATATAGAGAGAGAGATTCTCTTTTATTATATGTAATTGTATTTTGATTAAGAGTTTTATTTACTTATATTAATCTTATGTAATCTTATTACATAATATGTGATCTATTTTTTCTGTTTTCTTATGTGAATTTTTCTTCTATTGTAAAGGGTTGCGTGGTAGAGAGGACCAGGAGTCCTAACTCCGCCCTAATAAAGGCATATGATCAATCAATCAATCTCTCTCTGTAGCTCCCTCTCTCTAGCTCTCTCTCGCTTCTCTGATCGAGAACTCTTAGCACTTCTCTATCAATCTCTCTTCTCCACAATCACTGATTCTCTCTCTCTCTTCCACTCAATCTCAATCTCTCAATTTGGTAGAGAGTTAGTGGGAAGGCTATTTCGAAAATTCTTTCCGAAGAATGGACATTGATATGTCCAAAGCTCCGCCATTTCATGTAGATGCAAAACAATATGATGTAGCCATTTCATGTAGATGCAAACAGTTGTCATCGGTCTGCCGATGAGTGAGTATCTCCTATTTGAAAGCTTATCAGTTTTTAGATAGCCTGTAATAGTTTGTCGCTCCCGTGCTTGTTTATTGTGCTTTTTGAATTCAGTTAGCCTAAGAGTTTTACAAATAATACTACTTAGTGACAAATATGGCAGATAAATGTAAAAAATGTAATGATGTTACACAAGTGAAAGACAGTGTCAAGTGTACCTCCTGTAACAGTGCCTTCCACCCGACCTGTTTGGATAGAACTGACTCCAACGATCCAAATAAAAAATCATCCCTTCGAAAAAACTGGAAATGTGAACAATGCAATCAGAATGATCGTCAAGACAAAGCCTGTGACCAGTCACAAGACATTCTTGAAGTTATAAATGCATTCCGAAAAGAAAACAACGAGAAACTCGACGCTATGCAGGGCAATTTGAATAAGGTCAGTAACGATATTAGTGAACTAAAAATACAGTTCAAGGATGTAACTGCTAAGTGTAATAAAAACTCTGAAGAAATAGACAGACTAACTCTTGCTAATAATAAATTATCAACTGAAGTTGAAGATTTGAAATTAGAGGTAGCCAATCTCCAGCAACATACACGCAAAAACAATATTGTGATCTCGGGTATTCCTGTAACTAAAGGTGAAAATGTGTGTGCAATACTGCAGAATTTGGCACTTCAACTCAATATTCCATTTGACAGATATGCTATTTCTGCCGCACACAGACTCCCTAATAGAAATAAAAACTTTCCTCCATCAATTGTTGTGAACTTTGTATCGAGAGTCGTGAAAGCAGAATGGCTGTACGCACGAAAGCAAACTAAAAATCTTTCTGCCAGAAATATTCATGTTAATTTCCCGGAAACCACAATATTTATTAATGAACACTTGTCTCCACATATGGGTGCCATCTTCAACCATGCAAGAGCTCTCTGCAAGGCTGGAAAACTAGCCAGCGTCTCAGTCAACGATTGCAGAGTACTTGTTAAAAAACATCAAGCAGGACCGGTAATTCGTATAACTTCAATGGCCCAATTGAATGAATTAACATCACAGACTCTTACTGATGAAAATGCTGCATAGCTCAGCAAACTAGATTAAGGATCAGAAAATTACAATTACTTGCAAATACCGATACCACACTTATTCGTAATTAGTGTATTAATCTTAACTCACTTCTATTTAGTGTCAAGATACTATAATTTAATTTTCTTCAGCTATCTATTTTCTTCTAGTCTGTTCTTTATCCATTAATAAGTGAATACTTATAGATCATACTCCAGGAAACAATTACATAATGTAAAAGAAAAATTCATATTTGAGAACTTGTTATTATGACGTACAGTACTGGAATGGCAGGAATAAAAATTGCCTATTACCTAATGTTTGAGGATTGAATATTACCATGCTTTAGCTTGAAGTAACAGATCTTACTGTCATTTTAACTAGTATGTAATTAGCTGGTGTATAGAAAATTATCAACTGATGATACTGTAATATACATATATTTTTAAGGTCTGAACATAAAAAAGAATAAATTACCAGTTTGATCTCCGGAAATATATTCCAATCTATCCAACGATAAAATATTCTATAATCATAATAATATTATCCATCATTATTATCGTTCACACAAGTTCTTACTATAAATTCAAAATTACTAGCACACCGCAATAATTTCTTGAAACGAGAATGTATAATACAGTATAATCTTACTTTATCCATATTATCTACTTAGATTACCTACATATTTAAATAAAATCTATCTTTACTAAACTTATAGATGTAAATAATTCAAATGATATCATTATTTAGGCCTACACTCTTATATTACCAGTGTGACACTAACACAAATGATAAACTTCATTTTTAATTTTTAATGCCTCGTGTCATATCGTAGTTGGCTGGTTATAAGTTGCCTAGGCAAAGATCGCTGGCTTTAACGCTAGTGATGTTTGTTGAAGCAGCCCTACCGTTATCATTATTACAGGTACCTGTAGAATTATCTAATCTATTATTGCACCCGAATTCTTCTTTGTTTTTCTTTCTGCTTATTCATTGAATCATTCAACTATAAAGAATAACTCGATTTACCATTCATGTATAAACAAATGTATCACATAGCTGAATAAAGCATTGTAAATTTAGTTTTTTAAAATACAAAATTTCAATAAGACATTTAACCCTCCTATTCAAACCGGTTGTATAAAATTCTGCAAGGTTTCAAACATGATTTGATGTTTTATTTTGAAATAAATTAATCATTTGCATTCTATTCCTCGTACTCCCATTACTATGTGGGTTATTTTATTCTTATTATTTTTATTCTCTTTTTCGTCTTAGAAATTTTTCCTTTGATTGGGGTATTGCAATCACTGGCTATATGTTATGAGTGTGTAGGCCTACTTAAGGCCTACTTCACGATTGTAAGTGAGCATTTTATATTTTATTGTTCAATCGTGTATGCACATGCGAGCGGCAAACGATTTTACTTATTTTTTCTTTTCGTCTTAATGGATGATTTCGTTGATAATTTAGTTGATATGAGAGACGTGTATACTAGCATTTTTGAAGATTTTAGTTTGTTTAATTTTTTTACTGGGGAGCAGGGTGAGATTGGGAGCATTAGTTTTTTAAGCTTGAATATAAGAAGCTATAATAAACATATAGATGAATTGATAGTGATTCTGAACAGTTACAATAAAAAATTTGACATTATAGTTCTTACTGAAACGTGGACTGATGATAGCTGCGTGACAGTGAATATGGAAGGATATGATGTATTTTTAAATAAGAATAGTCGAAATCAGAACGATGGAGTGATAGTCTATGTTAATAAATGTTTTGCTGTGTGCCAGGGGGATGTAAGTCTTGATGGTGCGTCATGTGTGAAATTGGACCTTTCTCTCAATGCTGAACGTTTCTGTTTGTTAGCAATCTACAGAAGCCCCTCTGCTGACATAGAACCTTTTATTAATAATCTTGAGACTTACATCATTAACAGGAATCGAGACTGTACACATTTTATAATGGGTGATATTAATTGTTGTATTTTGCCTCGTGAAATACCTGATCACACGGCGGAGCGGTACTTGGATGTTCTCTATGCTGCTGGCTTTGTCAGTTGCATAAACGTACCTACCAGGATTACTGACACGACGGCCGCCTGCCTTGATCATGTTTTCACAGATGTAAAGAATACTAATGCTATAAGGTCAGCCGTAATCAGATGCAGCATGACTGATCATGATTTTACCGTATGCCAAATTCAAATGTTAAATAATAAAAAACCGTCTCAATTTAATCAAAATCGACGGGTTACAGTTTTAGATGAAGATCTAGTTTCCCAGCTCATTGCTAATTGTGATTGGTCCGATGTAACAAGTACACCAGATGTGAATTCCAGTTGCGAAATTTTTATTAACAAACTCAAGCAAATTATTTTTCAGGCCACAGAAACTAAAATTATTTCATCTAAAAACTTCAAAATTAAACCGTGGATCTCTAGTGGTTTACTGAAATGCATCCGTCAGAGAGATAAATTAAGCAAAAAATTAAAACAACAGCCTTTCAATGCTACTTTAAGAGAACAATTCAAAAAGTACAGAAATCACCTCACTAAGTTATTAAAGACAGCCAAAGAGACTTATTTTCGAAATAAAGTAGCTAATGCTGGCAGTGATAGCAAAAAACTTTGGAGTAGTATTAAAGAAATCACTGGATTAGGTAAAAATGCCGACAGATTCCCTATTCAACATTTTTTAAACAATAGAGGTAATGATAATTTGGAACCTGGTGAAATAGTAAATGTTGCTAATAATTTCAACAATTATTATGTAAATGTAGGTGCTAATCTTGCTGGGGCCATACCCAATATTGCTGAAGGACCAGTAAATGATGCGGATTTCAGAGTGGATTCGCATTTTGAACTGTTGCCTGTTTGTGATGTTGAATTAATAAGAATTATAGGTGATCTTAAAGGAGGATCTGCGCCGGGCATTGATAAAATTCCAGCTTCGTTAATTAAGAAAAATATTAATTCTTTAAAAATACCATTACTTCATATCATTAATTGTAGCTTTTTGCAAGGAGTCTTCCCTGAAAACTTAAAAGTTGGAAAAGTCGTTCCCATACATAAGTCTGGCCCTAAAAGTCATTTTGTTAGTTACCGACCTATCAATTTAGTCAGTGTCATATCCAAAGTCATCGAGAAAGCAGTTAGGCATCAATTAGAGAAATACTTGATAAATAATAACATTCTATTCGAGAATCAATTTGGTTTCAGAAATGACAAAAATCTTAATGACAACCTTTTCCTCTTAACCAATCAAATACATAATTTAATTTCTGTTAACAAAAAAGTTCTTCTGACCTTCATTGATTTAGCTAAAGCTTTCGATTCGATTGATAGGGATATTCTTTTAAAAAAACTGAAGTATATTGGTGTTCGGGGTGCTTCTCTCCAGTGGTTTGAGAGCTACTTTAGTGGAAGGAGTCAAGTTGTTTCTATCTTGGACAAAGAGAGTTCACCAATGAATAACCACTTTGGAGTGATTCAGGGTAGCACTCTGGGCCCAATACTGTTTTTAATTTATATAAATAACCTGAGTAAGGTGAATATTGATAATAGTCATATATATTTGTATGCAGACGATACCGCGTTGCTTTTTGAGGGAAACAACTGGGATGAGGTTTTTCACGCAGCTGAGGTAGGATTGGGTGTTGTGAAGGACTGGTTTGATGATAATCGACTAACCATCAATATCAGCAAGACGAAATACCTACCTATTTCCATTAGAGCCAATGGTGACCCAATCGGTCTAGAACTGAAATTACACACCTGTGGCGCACAGAATAATTATACACAATGTCAGTGTGAGTGTATTGAACGAGTATATGAATATAAATACCTCGGCGTGATATTTGATTGTCGGCTGAAATGGAGCAATCATATACACTACCTTAGAAATAGGCTCCGAAAATTTATTTATGTATTTGCATCATTAAGCGGAATCCTTACACCCACTATAATAAAACAAGTTTATTTTGCTTACATTCAGTCCATCTTACAGTATGGTATTATAGCTTGGGGTGGTACATTCAAAACTACATTGGCTCCTTTATCAACTGTTCAGAAACTTATAATGAAAAGCGCCTTACGCAAACCACTAACATATCATCAGATTATCTCTTTGAAGAATTTAAGGTATTAAATATACAACAATTATACATAAGAACCCTAACCTTGTATATATTCAAACACAAAGTAGCTATATTTTCTAATATCATTCACAATTATAACACAAGAACAGCTGTAAATATCGGTATCGTCAACCCCAGACTTACTAGAACTTTCTCCTCCACTTCGTCACATTATAAAATGCATTTCCTTTTTCAAAAACTGCCCGTCTACTTGAAAAATCCTGTCAATTTGAGAATAAGTCACTATAAAAAATTAGTCAACGATTGGGTGACTTCCCTAAACCCAGAGGAGCAGGAAGGTATTTTAGTATCACCTTACTCTTTCCGATGATTGTACCTTTTTTGGCTAATAATTATTGTATATTGCCTAAACATTGAGGGTGAGTGACTGATGGGTGAATGAGTACGCTTGTTGGATGTGAGTGTTCTCGATCCTTGGTCAAAAAAGCAGGTTTTCAACAATATTATTGTATCTTTTTTACGATTTTATTTTGTTCATCGATCTCACCGTGCTTCCCACTTCGTTTTTAGTTTTGGTATATTTTATTTTTATCCATAATAATACCTCTCTCCAGATTGAGTTTTGTTTTATTTGTTACACTAGTTCCATTTATTCTTAAATAATTTTTTTCTATTTTTATTGTATTTATAGTCATAATTTTGCATAGCTATGAATAGTTAAATTTAAGATTATTTATATTGGATGCTACTAGACAACTCGCTCCTCTCTCACAGGCATGTGCCCATAAGAGGAGCCTCCAATCAAATGTATTTTTATTTTCTATGTTTTACATACAAATGTATTGTTAATCTTTTTTGGAGAATAAAGAATTTCAATTTCAATTTCAATATTATCTATAGTTATTACAAATTGCTTTTTCCATATCATATACAGTTCAATAATTATTTTCTTAGTCTATATTATGTCAATTAATCTATAATGTTGCTGTATTGTTAGCTATTACTGGTATATAAGCCAGTATATATATTGTAATCTACATAAATAAAGTATCTATAATGTTGCTGTATTGTTAGCTATTACTGGTATATAAGCCAGTATATATATTGTAATCTACATACATAAAGTACTCAATCAATCTCTCTCTCTCCTCTGATCGAGAACTCTTATCACTTCACTATCGATCTCTCTTCCCCACAATCACTCTTTCCCTCTCTCTTGATATGTCTGTCTCATTCTCACTCTCTCACTCTCCCACGCTCCCACTCTTTCCCAACAATTTTTTTTATTCAGTTCTAACGCTAGCAATTAATGAGTAATGGAAGTAACACTTCAAATTCTAGAGTGGATCGTATTCTGTTATTTTATAATATCTTGTTAGTACTCATTAATTGAGTGTTCAATAGCGTTGCAGTACCTGTGTTACTACTGGAACAGTAATGGCTCACAGTTTCGCTTAGTTGATGATTGTTTTGATTGTTTGATGATTGTTTTGATGATTGTTGATGATTGTTGTTGATAATAACTTTGATGCGTTCGTTTCAAGAGAGCTTCATAACTGAATATGAAAATGTTCCAATGAATATGAAAAATTTTCCAACAGTTTTGGATAATAGACACAAAGAACGAGAATACTGAAGCATATTGTGAGGTTCACGCTATGATGTGAATGGAAATTATAAGAAGGAATTGTTGTCATTCGTTTTCTTCCGTAACAAAACTTCGCAGAATCTCGCCTACTAGTATAAATTCTGCTGCTCTTGTATTTAGTTTTAGTTAAATCAGTATTGTATTTAGTTCAATCAGAGATTGACAATGGTGTAATAACCGAAACCGGTCTTTCCAATTATCAATAAATCAGTGGTTTTTTGACAATTTCTTAGTCTTTTTCATTCAATATGAATAATTACCACAATATCAACTTCTCAACTACACAAGAAGTTCGCAGAATTGTTTGTGAGGAAAAATTCATGAACGTTTTCTTCTTGGGAAAAGTACTTATCAGGAATGTTTGTGAAGCAAATCACGTTGCGAGGAGCTATAGAGAGAGGAAGACAATGAAGAAGGGAAGAGTTTGGGAAAGAGAGAGGAAGAATTAGAGAGACATATGAAATTGAAGAGTTTGGGAAAGAGAGAGGAATAATTGGAGAGACATATGAAATTGAAGAGTTTGGGAAAGAGAGAGGAATAATTGGAGTGACATATGAGATTGAAGAGTTTGGGAAAGAGAGAGGAATAATTGGAGAGACATATGAAATTGAAGAGTTTGGGAAGAGAGAGGAATAATTGGAGAGACATATGAAATTGAAGAGTTTGGGAAAGAGAGAGGAAGAATTAGAGAGGCATATGAAATTAAAGAGTTTGGGAAAGAGATAGAAAGAATGAGAGAAACATATATAGGGTGTCCCACGAAAGGTGTAACAGCCAAAAACCATGGATTCTACATTAAATTTGCAACAAAAAATGTCAAGTAAAATTTTCTTATATCAACCTTAGTTTTCGAGATATTTCGATTCTTCGATATTTTTGAAAAACGTCAATAACTGGAAAACTATCAGTCAAAATCTAATTCCAATGACATGGTTGGAAAGAAGAAGAAATTTCCAATAAGATTCATTATAATCTGTTCCTTTGTTTGACGTTTTTGAACTTTCTATGAGTGTTCTGATTGAAATTTGGCTTTGAACTCGACGAATGTACTTTTTTCAACTTTGAACGCTCATAAAAAGTTCAAAAACGTCAAACAAAGGAAAAAATTATATGAATCTTATTGGAAATTTTTCCTCTTTCCAACCATGTCATTGGAATTAGATTTTGACTGATAGTTTTCTAGTTATTGACGTTTTTCAAAAATATCGAAGAATCGAAATATCTCGAAAACTAAGGTCGATATAATAAAATATTACTTTTACCTCATTCCAAACATGTCATTGGAATTGTATTTTGACTGATAGTTTTCTAGTTATTGATTTTTTTTCAAAAATATAGAAAAATCGATATATCTCGAAAACTATGGTCGATATAAGAAAAATCTACTGGCATTTTTTGTTGCAAATTTAATGTAGAATCCATGGTCTTCGGCTGTTAATCCATGGACACCCTTTATAATGGAAGAGTTTGGGAAAGAGATAGAAAGAATGAGAGAGACACATAGAATGAAAGAGTTTGGGAAAGAGAGAGAGAGAGTGAGATTGTTGAACAGTCCCAAGTGATGTGAGGAATAGGGCGAACTTGATGGGTTTTCATATCATGGCGATGCTACAGTAGTTACGACTTCAACGCTCAGAGTAAGTGAGATCGTTCATCGTTTCCCCAAGAGGATCTCTGTTCCTCTAGATTTTAGTTCATCTACCCTATAAGGTTGGGTGAACGAACATAAACTGAAGGTCCTGTTTCAAAATAATGTAAAAAGGAAGGTCAGGGAGGAGTTCTTTCGCTTCTGGATGGTGATATGTCGGTATTATTCAAAATGTTTTGATAATTCTAGATAATAGACTCAACGAACGGAAATACTGGACGAACTGAAATACAGGATGAAATGAATGTCAACCTCATGAATTAGGGAGGCAGTGCTTTTCGCTTTTGAATGGCAATAAATATGCTGGAACTATTTAAAATGTTTCGATAACATTTTGTAAGTAGACTTAACGAACGGAAATACTGGACGAACTGAAATACAGGATGAAATGAATGTCAACCTCATGAATTAGGGAGGCAGCTTTCGCTTTTGAATTATATTCACGAGTTTGGGAAAGAGAGAGAAAGAATTAGAGATACATATGCAATTAGAGAGTTTGGGAAAGAGATAGAAAGATTGAGAGAAACATATAAAATGGAAGAGTTTGGGAAAGAGATAGAAAGAATGAGAGAAACATATAGAATGGAAGAGTTTGGGAAAGAGAGAGAGATAGATAGTTAGATAGATATATTTATTGATAATTGTTACAAGGATGTTGCCTATGGTAACATTCACAAAAATTGACAATGAAATTAAATCAAACATGAGAGATAAATAATAATCATTTAACAGTTCTGCATTAGTATTGATCAATTATAAATATCAAAGAAAATAATATAGTATAATTATATTAAGCTATCAACATTATACTAGATCACATTAGCAATACTGGAGGAAAGAAAAGATGTTATTTGCATCCATGTGAAATGAAACTTATCATGGAAGTATTCGAAATATTAAACTTCATAATACAATACAATAAAGAGTAGATGGAATAGGTAAGAAATAAACTTTGAAGGTGGTCCTATTACAAAACATTATGATCAGACTTTTAATAAAAAAGAAAAGAAGTCATTATGAAACTGTGCATGAAATAGGAGCAATGGAATGAAAGCATGAATGCTCCAAACCCTGCCAATCATAATGACCTTATGCTAAGGTATCATTTATCAATGATTACAGAAGCCTCGATTTGAACAAATAGAGAGAGAGAGTAAGAGAGAGAGAGAGAGAGAGAGAGAGAGAGATATTGTTGATCAGTCCCAAGTGATGTGAGGAATAGGTCTATATTTTGAATGGCAATAAATATGCTGGTATTATTTAAAATGTTTCGATAATTTCAGATAATAGACACTAAGAACGAGAATACAGGACGAACTGAAATACAGGATGAAATGAATGTCATCCTAAAGAATTAAGGAGGCAGTGCTCTTGATTTTGAATGGAAATACATATTGGTATTATTCAAAATGTTTTGATAATATTAGATCATAGAAAAAAGAACGAAAGTACTAGATGAACTGAAATACAGGATGAAATTTAATGAATGTCAACCTAATGAATTGAGGAGGCAGTGATTTTGCTTTTAAGTCTGTATTATTAAAAATGTTTCGATAATTTCAGATCATAAACAAAAAGAACGAGAATACTGGACGAACTGAAAAAGAAGATGAAATGAGTCTCACCCTAATGAATTGAGGAGGCAGTGCTCTTGATTTTGAATGGAAATATATGCTTTTATTATTCAAAATGTTTCGATAATTTCAGATAATAGACTCAACGAACGAAAATACAGGATGAACTGAAATACAGGATGAAATGAATGTATCCCGTTCCGCCATCACAATAAAAACCAGTGACCCGACCACAGCTTGTCATCTTTATTTACTGCAGTGACATTCACTTTATACTGTTGGTATTCATTGGAAATAAAGACAATGCTTCCCATTCAAACAGACCTGACAGTTTCAAGTCAATTAGACTGCTCATATATTTCATCATCGTAGATGGCATATTCAGCCGATATGCTAATAGGCCTAATTAGACGTTTTAAGCCGAGCACTAGTTAATAGAATCGTTCTAATAATTTAAAATTTGCTAGACAACCAAATGGCTAAGAGAATTTCCAAGAATTGTTTAAAAATATGTACTCAATTATAGAACAATACCAATTATAACAATGTCTATATGCATCAAGTTTATCTTGAGTATCATTTACCAAGATACACTTACGTTACGTTGCGTTAGTAGTGTAACGTTAGGTTACGTTATGTTACGCTTTTGGTACGGTCCTCAGTCTTTCAAACGATGATTTTGAACGGCATTTGGAGCTGAACCAGGAGCTTTAATCAGAGCTTCTCTTAACGAGCTCTTAATGAAACGTTTACTAACATTCACTGTAATCAATAAAGCGAATCAGTCTTGCTACGCAGAATATTGGGCTATAGAAACACGTCTACTAGTAGTTCTGCGAACAGTAGACCTCGCTCATGAATAGCCTACAATTTTCAAACTAATGAGAAGGGCCATTAAGAAAGTACTGTATATTGTGAAGATTTATCCATGTCATCTATTATTTTCTCCATTGAAAGTGCCAAAGACATTGTTTCCAGGGACACCGGACTTATAAATGTCTCTCAAGGAGGTTCCTTCATATCGTCCACATATTTACAATATTACAAATTTTCCAACAATTAATTATAAGAAATCGGTCAACAGACAGAAAAATGGAATATGCAGTAGGCAATTTAGACGATGAATCGTCTCACAGACGATAGTGAGACGGAAATGATTCTAAATAACATGGGTTAATTGGTGACAATGACAGAAGGTTGCTAATAATGTTTTTAATGTAGAGTGGATTCAATGTTATGGCGGCTTGTTATGCAGAATGCTCACAAGTCAGCTTCCGATCTCATACTAAAACGAAAACAAGAGCTAAGCTGTGATGTCTCCGGCCGGTTCGGTAGGTCTAGAAACTATTCATCTATGAAACAGGGGGATATCGTGTTGAAAAGGGAAGAACTGGTGCACTCAAGTGAGAAGTTTTTTTGGAATATGGAATTCGTTTCATCAGTTTTCAAATTCATTTAATGATATAGATCTCGGAGATGACTGGCCATTACATAAAACTAGTAGTTCTGCGAACAGTAGACCTCGCTCATGAATACAACTTTCAATCTGATGAAAAGGGCCAGTACAGTAAGTACAGTATATTGTGAAGATTTAGCCATGATTGTCATCTATTATTTTGTAATCTATTATTGTTGTACTTGAAATCCGCCATTGAGGAAGCAACCCATAAGATTATTACATACCAATGCCACCAATGCCTTTGTGATCTATAGTATTACAAATATATTTAATATATAATATCTCGTGCTAAAATACCCCAATGGCGGCCTTCAATTTCAAGTAGGAGCTATCATTGGGAAGGCATAGACATTGTGGGTCTATATCTCTTTAAGGTCTTAGGTTGAAACTGTAGAAATCTGAATCTCTTCTCGACATTTGAAATATTCAGATATCATATTTATTTTAAATCCAACTTTAATATATGTGATAGAATACAGAATCTTGTGAACTCTCTATATGATAGAATACTTGTCAGACTTACATGTTATAGAATACTTGTAAGCCCTCCCTCGGAATTAAACAAAAGTCAGCTGTATGAATATTCGTTTGAGTTCGACAAGAATTTTCCATTTAAGTTGCGCTTGTGAGCGAATTTCTGATGCACTGCATGACGAGCTGTTTTTCTTTTCAATCTGTCAGCATTGTTTGCATGGGAATCATTGATGTTATCCACATGAACTACTGTCAGATTACCGGTTGAAACGTACCAGTAAGATTAATCATGACCTGTCAGCATTACGGAATAGAAATAGTTGGTGTTATATCATAAGGGGCACTGACATTTTAAGGTAAATCTTCCAGGTGTTATTCAAACTTTGTAAAGCAACGAGACAGTTGCCGTAGTTTTCATCAGTCATGTCACTTATCCAATTTGAACTGTTGTCTTTGTTATCTGGGAGTATTATTGGATTCTTTTCCCCACCTAGAGAGGACAGGAGAGCTGCCAAACTTCGTACTTTGTTGTAAGTGCATTAACTAAGTCACGACATAGAAGTTGGTTATAGGTCCCACAGTATAGAGGTTTTGATTTGTATGGATAGTACAGTGCCGGAGGAGTAGGTTCTATGAAATCTATATTCACGATTTATAGATACAATTCTATCAATCTTTTTACTTTCCTTGCCCTATTACCATAGGTAAGGAAAGTATTGCTTTCCGAAAAAAATCAAGGTACCCCAATTTCTAAATTTCTATACGTTTCAAGGTCCCCTGAGTCCAAAAAAGTGGTTTTTGGGTATTGGTCTGTATGTGTGTGTGGTTGTGTGTATGAGTGTTTGTGCGTCTGTGTACACGATATCTCATCTCCCAATTCACGGAATAACTTGAAATTAGGAACTTAAGGTCCTTACACTACAATAAGGATCCGTTACGAACAATTTCGATCAAATGCAATTCAAGATCGCGGGTAAAATGGCGAAAATGTTGTCAAAAACAGGGTTTTTTGCGATTTTCTCGAAAACGGCTCCAACGATTTTGATCAAATCTTTACTTAGAATAGTCATTGATAAGCTCTATCAAGTACCACAAGTCCCATATCTGTAAAAATTTCAGGAGCTGCGCCTCATTCATGCAAAGTTTGATTTTAGATTCCCAATTATCAGGCTTCAGATACAATTTGAACAGAAAAATTTAAGTGGAAAAGATTCATCATGAAAATCTCTACAATTTATGTTCAGTAACATTTTCACCTAAATTTGAAAATAAGCTCGAAGTTCGAGAAAATAAGATTATTAAATTGCAAACTGTTGGCAACTGTTGATTTAAATCATTCTCTATGAAGAGATAGCAGACTTCATGTGTTTGCAGCGTTATAGTCCTGTCACCAGCTGGCTTAGATCTTTAAATAGTAGACTTGAGTTGCGCGGGAACACTAGCGTCAGTTGATCAATTTTCTTAACGGCAAGGAATGTTGTCTGAGTGCGCCACACAAGATTTTTATATTATTTACCTGAAATTAATAATTTATTGATATACAAGCTATTTCGATTATATTCATTAGTAGTATATTTATAGAATACCAAATACTCAGTGCTTATTGGAATCAGTACTTCTCAACTGGATTAATCCTATTATATTAAGCGAGCAATTTCTGTATTTATATATCTGGTTATTTCTATACCTGGCTATTTTTATATCTGGTTATTCATGTTTAACGGATCTCGAAAACGGCTCTAACGATTGTCTCGAAATTTGTAACATAGTAGGTTCATGATATAAAGATTCGATTGCACTAGGTCTCATTCTTGGGGAAACTCGCTGAACGACATTAAAAGGATAATTCATCCTTGGCTGCAACAGCAGTGGATAGTAGAAAAGTGAGTATGTGAAAAATCAAAATATCGCATCCTCGAGATTCTTAAGATGACGTATAGCCAGCTGTGAGATATAAACACGATCATTTTAGAGAATTGTGTTCTGTTTATCAATAAATAAAAAAACGAGCGAAGCTCGGTGCCCCGATATTTATTATTATTTATTATTATTACATTCCTTAATCACAACATCAAATTAATGATTGGGAGAGAATCAACAGGATAAACCCAAAACTGTTCCTCTCCCTAATTTTGATAAAAATAGTCCAAATGAGGTTATGAAAACACTTTTATAAAGATCACAAAAATTTACAGTCCAAATATACATTATACTCAAAATTTTGTATCTCGGTTGATCAGAAAGATGAAACAAATTATTATTACACTTGAAAATGCATTAATAAATTGAAAAATATTAAAAAACTTGATAAATTTGAAGCCAGAAAAATCTCAAAAACATTCACTATCAGCATATGATCGTATATATTATCAATATTATGAGTAGAACGAGTTCAACTCTCTGACTTCTTCTTCTTCTTCTTCTCCTTTTTCTTCTTCTCCTTCTTCTTCTATTTATTTTTCTTCTCCTTCTGACTCACGATATAGGTATGATTGACTGTTACGTCTTTGAAATAGCCTTTTGTCATTTCTGAGAATATTATCAAAATTATAATTGAAATTTATCTTTATCATCGTGCTTAATTTTGTAACCACATTCTCCTGGTCTTTCTGACTTCTCCGTTAAAACCAGTCAGAATATTGGCTTCTAGCAATTTAAGCTTCGAAGATATAGTGCCGGTTGCACAACAGCCGGTTAAATTTTAACCGTGATTAATTCTATGAGAACCAATCAGAGAAGCCGTCTTTTCAAAAACGCCGTCTCTGATTGGTTCCCGTGAAATTAATCACGGTTATAATTTAACCGGCTTTTGTGCAACCGGGCCATAGTGCTCACATTTCATCTCCGGTTCAACCAAACGATATCAATGGTATTCTGCACTTACGTCTTGCAAATTTAACCGCCGTAAAATGACATTATTGGAGGATCCAATGCTACAAGAAGCATTGAACGAATTGAACGGGAAGGTCGTTTTTTTGATTGTTTAGTTGGACTTAAATTGGTAGCCCAATCTTGATATGGGATAGTTACTATTATAGTAATGCTTATTCTAGTTTGTTGATCTGAATGCAACCTTAGATAATTTATTATTGTAATATAGTAAGTAAATTTCTTTTCTGGCTCAAAATTTTGCAAAATTACTCAAAAATTTCTAATTTGTAGAGATTTGAGTGATATGTTTTTGTTTTTAATCAGTTTTTAAATATCAAAATTCAAAATTTTTAGTTTAGTCATTAGTTTTGAAGTGGTAATTGGACTTTTTGAAGTGAAAGTGAAATCTTAACCTTATTCTTTTTTGAAACTTTTATTTGTTAAGATCTGGGAGAAGACAGTTTTGGGCTATGCCTGTTGTCTTCTTCCAATCATAAATTATATTTATCATAATTATGATCTGTAATTGCCAATGAAATAAATAGTTGAGTAATGGGAAAAATGGACATGACGAGAAACTTGATCATTCATTCATCATAAATATACAATTCAGTTTTGAATGAAAATATAGTATACAGTGACGGTGGCCTATTTCCATGTATGGTCTTCTTCCACTGATGAATATATAGCACAAAATTTCATCTTCAACTTCCAATCAACATGAGCATTTCTGTCCTCTGCAAACTATACTTCTAATACTATTTGAACTTACTAATAGCAATTCATTTCATTATTATTATCTCATTTTTGAAGTAGATTAATTTCAATATTCCATTACAATTTATCCGTTCAATCCATAGAAACGTAACCTCCCTTACCTTCAACTTTAGTATTGTATCATGAGAAATTTGTTTCCAATATTGTCATAAAATAATCTCAACGTCGTTTAGTTACTCAAATGAATAAACCTCCAGAAAATAATATCAATTCAAGCATTCTATCATTGAATCTCCCGATGTTACATGATTGATATTACAGTCTGAATTAATATTCAGAATAGTTCTCCATAGTTCAAGTCATGACTCCTCAGCACATCTCGCCATGTCGGTTCACCTGTAACTCTGATATTGATTCTGTTATCCGACTGTTATTGAAACTGGAGCAGTTACGATGCTCATCCGAGTTTGAGATGAAGTTGAGTTGGTAATGGTTCAGTTGGGATAAAGTTTAGTTGATAAGGGTGGGTCATGCCCCAAGAATACGTGATACCAATGCAGATCAACAGCTGCACTTGATTCTGGGAGAAGCTTTAACTGTTCATGCTTCTCAGTTTAAGTTTTCTTACGTCACTTGAACTGTGAAGGATGGAGTGAGAGAGATGGATTCCAAGAAGGATTTTGTAGATGAGAGGGAAAGAATGGGAAGAAGAAGTGAAAAATAGTATTAATCATTGATTCTTTTCTCATTGATCTCCCTATTGAAAATTGAATCTCTCAATCAGCCTATCACACTCAACATCAATTTTCCAAATAGTTCTCCACAACAATTATTCCCCAGCACATACAGTAATAGTATTCGATTCATTATCATTAAGATATAGTGTAGGTCTACTCTTCATTTCCCTTTTGAATATTCAATTTCTCAATTTCCTCATCGCACTCTATCGATTTTCCGACTAGTTTTCCATAACTCTCCACAACATGGACTTCTCAATTTGCATCAAATAACTCTACAGCACATCTCAATGTCAGTTTGAATATTTTTCATTGATTTACATGTTTGTAGCTAGAGTATGTTGAGTTTTTCAGTAAAAATCGCTCATAGTCATGAAAAGTAGAAGTGGGGGGACAAAACAAGTTCAATACGAATTTCACGGAAAGAGAAAAAAAATGTATTGGAATCGGATGTAAAAAATTGGTGGAAATGGATGAGAGGTAGGTCTACTATAAGACAACGAAAAACTGAGAATTTGAGGACGTGTGGACTGAGAATTTACTTTGAATATGAGAGCATGTTGAAAAGGAGTTGCAGAAGAACGGTGGAAAAGAAAGAATGTGGTTGAAATTCCATTATTCATTTATTCCATCACGTAGGCCTAGAAAACTTTTTGGGAAAGCACAGGGAACAGGCATGAACACGAAATTGTTTAAATATTGAAGAGGAGTGGAAAATTTAAAAGGAAAAGGTGAAGAGGCTCAGGTGTTAGTGGTGGGGAGAGGAGAAGGCTGCGATGAAGGGGGAAGAGGAGGATGATGAGGAGGAGGAGTGGGAGAAGGAAAGGTATTAGATTAGATAAGAGTTCTTCATTTATGTATGTTATGTTACAATATTTACTGGCTTATACACTAATTCACATTAAATGACGGTATTGCTAATATTATTCAATGAATTTTACAAAGTATAAAAAAATTAATCAATGAGAAAAATAAAGATTGAATGCAATTGGAATAACGATATTATGATATTGTGATGTAACTAGATGATTCGGCGGTGTTTCAACAAATGGTTTGTCGATTCTCTGAAAATTATATAAAATAATATCCTTCTCATCAACACACGACCGGAAAAAGATCGGTCATGTGACTTTCTTCAAAAGAAAGTATGGAGGAGATGAGGAGGATGTTGTGTAGAAGAGTGAGAAGAAGTGAGTGGAGAAACCTATGCATAATAGAGAGAGAGGAGAGAGCATTATGGTATGCTACGATCATTAGCGACGTTCATCAAACTTGCATAACGCAGGCTGTCGTGTTAGATATCCGTTTCTAGCCAGGATTCACTCTAAACTGTCATCATTCCTCATTCACCAACACCAATGCCTCCCATCAAGTTCCTACTGACATTCTAAATTAGCACCCAGGATCAGTCTACTAACCTTCTATAGTGAAGGATTCATTTCAATCTGTCAGTATTTCCCATTACATAATATCAATGCTCCCCATTCAACCAATGCTGACAGGTTGGATTGATAAGTAAAACTGTCATCATTGCATATTGGTAATACTAGTGTTTGCCGTTCAATTAATGGTGACAGATTCAAGTGAGTAGCCAGGATTCAGCTGAGTTGAGGGCATGGTGACTCTAAAGCCCACTATGGTGGGTGGTAGGTGTCTCCCGATAGGCTAGATTAATGTGTGTTCCGGCATGAAACCAGGTCTAACTACCTATACAAGGATTATCTATTGATAGTTTTCTATAAAATACTGTTAATATACATTTGTAAGCTCATAAGAATATTGGATGAAAAAAGACTAAGAAATTGTCAAAAAACCACTGATTTATTGATAATTAGAAAGACCGGTTTCGGTTATTACACCATTGTCAATCTCTGATAAACTAAAACTAAATACAAGAGCAGCAGAATTCATACTAGTAGGCGAGTACTGCTATTGGTCGAGGGCATGAACGCCTGCCATTGGCCTAGCTAGACAGTCTCCTCCCCTCAACGGTGTGACAAAATGGCGGCTTAAGCAACAGAATCGCCATGATGATAAAATTTACTTTGAGTACAAAATAAGAACCAAGAAAACAAGTGTGAAATATAATAAAACAAATATGTAAATGGAAAAACTATTCACTAATGTATGCTTACAATTTTATGATAAAACTAAATTCGTAGTGTTGTACTGGTTGAAATGAATCTGGTCATTTAAACTATACTGGGGATTCTCCTTAATTACTCTTGTTATTTGTAAAGCCTCTAGAATATTCAAAGATCTGCCTTTGTTATTAACATGCAGAAACTCAACATTCATTTTTTGTAAAGCTTTTTTGTATTTTGTTTTTGGCAAATAAAATTCATTCATTCATTCATTCATTCATCCATTCATTCATTCTAAATATTTCAAACGTCCCCATTAATTTCGAAATATTCATAATACGATAAGAGTCTTCTTGATTCGCTAGTATAGCTGAAGGATCAATCTTCAAATTTAATAGAGCAGGGTGTAGAAGATGTATCACCTTAGAGAGGAAAATGTATAGAGTGGGGAGAGGAGCGGGATCTGAGAAGCAGAGATGAATCTGAATTGAGAAGTTGAAGAGCGTCAGTTCCTCTCCATTCATAACCCAATTCTCAATAGTGAGGAGTGAATCTCAAAGATGAAATTGAATTCCAGTCATTGAATATTCTCAATACATCCATCGGAGATTTTCAAGTGTTGAGACACAGATTTGTCTGGATTTATTCATAAGATCTTGGAAGATTTGATACTGTATCAAAATGCTAAGAAGGTGATACACATTTTGTGAGCTGTTGTTATGCATTTATAAGTCAGTCTACGATTGTTAACGGAGAAGATTGCTACTTGCATTATTGAATAAATAATTGAGTTCCACTACTATTCAATGTCTAGTGTATTCTTGACAAACTATCAATATTCCCATGTCAAGCATTTACAATTCTCTTAAACGTCATTGATTATTCAATTAATTATTTCTATAATTCATTTGTACTTTTCTGTAAGTTGTATAATTCTGAATGATTGAATAAATAAATAAAATTATTGGGTTAAAGAAACGAGACGGGGTCGCCGAAAACAATGGATGGACAGAACGAAGCTCTAGTGACCCTTCAGTGGTCACCTATTGTTATTAAATTTCGACATTTTCGTGGTCTCTTGTTAAGGTTTCCACTCCCAGGAATATATTGGTGGACAAGTCTGATTATTTAAAGGCACCTAGGTTATTCAGCTGTAAACCCCAATTATTAGTTTGGACATTTTGATAACGTAATTATAGGGAATTAACAGTGTCACACTGTGATATATGATCACAGGTTACATATCAGTCATTTAGAATATCATCTCGATAGATTAACATATCAACAAACAAAACAGATGAACACTTCAACTGATTAACTGATCAACTGATTAACTGATAAAGCGATCAACATATCAACTTCTAGGCTCTGTCATGTCAAACATCATAAGTTTCAAGTCAGTAGTTTAAACATGAAAATCCACACCTGGTTAATAATGTTTATTGTTGGTACATTGACAAGGATTAACATGTTGTGAGTGTTATGGAGAACACCAGAAACGTTCTCAATCAAAATGGCTGGATTAGAGTCCATGTATTATGACTGCTAAGGATCATGTAGATAATTAGCAGTGATGAGTCACATGGATTTGCTAAGCGTTGAGAGAATTTCAAATTGGGTGGCTTTATTGAACTGGAGCTGAGGATGTTGTTATTGTGAAAATTTATTCGTCTCTTGTCAATTGAGTGCCGTCATATCTGGAATCTACGCATTTACGATTACACCTACAAGTGGATTTTATTATCGCAATCAATATATACAACCAACAGCCATTCAGGGTTTAAATCAACAGCTAAACTATCTCCAATTGAACCGAGATGATGGCAAAATGGCTTTCAAATGACTCCATATAGGTATTTTCTTTATGATGCCCTGATTGCCTTTAACATAGTTTGACTTGTAAGATTCAGTTCTCCCAACTTCTAATCTGGAATATTTTGTGTGCACTTTGCATGACATCATGTCTACAATAATATTATTCTTACAATATATCAATTGAATGAATATTATTATATAATATTAATTATTCTACAATAATAATTGACCACTCATGGTTATTTATTTCAAATGCGCTTGAGAGGCTGTACATCTCCCGTAGCTGATGCTTTCTACCGGCAGATTGTAGAACTGGATCGTGAATAGTTTTGACCAATCAGTAAAAAAGTAGGCGGGGCTTGATGCTTCGCGATCAGAGCAGTAAGTTGTATCACCCAGTACCTGTTTGCATCTAGTGGCAGAGTTTGTAAATTCGTCTAGATTGATTGTTGTTCAATCATGGAAGGGAAGGCCGGTGAGCGAAACAACAAGCAGAGATAAATGAATAGGGACAAATAAATAAATAGAGACAAATGAATAAATGAATATTAAACAGTATCCTCACTCTATACTACAAGATAGAATGATTAAATCATATTATCTTTCTCTATCAAGGTATGTTTTGCTGGCACTCTTACATCTCTTTCTTTTTCTTCCTCTTTCCCTTTCTCCTTCTTCTCTCTTCTTCATCTCTTTCATTTAATATTATGATATTGAATTTTTTATTATTTTTTGTTAATGTAATGTTGGCAACTCTCACCTGCGCACAGGATTTTCCTTGCAGGTGATTGGTTTCTTGTATTTTTGCTGTTCAAGTGAAATTTTTGAATGTATTGGTTTTGGAAGAAACAATAAAGTTTTTGAGTTTTTGAGTTCAAGATAATAATTAACAATGAATAGAGAAGTAAAAGGTGGTGGTCGTGGTAGGTTGGTATGGTTCTAATCTGAATGAATTTAGATATTTTGTAATGATATTTTTGTGATTAATTAATATTAGTCCTCGTTTTAATTCTGTGACCTATTCTCAATCATATCCCTTATTTCTATTCAATGGGTTGCGAAAATGAATATACTGTAAATCCATAGTTAGTTTTTCAAACATAAAATATTGGGAGCAACTTCTATAACAGATGATATGCTACGTGATAAATGTGTATAATAAACAAATCTACATAGTGATAGAATCCTTCTTCTCTTCATTCTACTAATTGAAACTGTACACGGTTGTACAGTACAAATTAAGCAGGTATTGAATTATTAATTAAACAATAATAAACGTATTGAAAACACTGGGATGTTGTCAATAATATCAGTTATTTATTGTAAAGAACAAACATGTTTCGACAGTGCTTTCATTATGGATAGATGTCACAACATTCCACCAGCAACAGTACCTGAAATATTTTTTTTTCTGTGATAGTTTATAACCATAGCATAAGTTACGCTATTGTTTCTCTATGATATAACTCTATCACGAATGCCTGAAGGAATAGGTGAAAACTATTAATACAATTCCAAGTTTGATAGTAAAACGTAGAATTCATTAACATTACTGGACTGAAACTCATAAATTTTGCAAAAAACATTATGACAGTAAGTCCAAAAACACTGTTTATCAGTGCAAAAACACTGCATCATACAACACACGTATTTATCCGGAATTCAAGGACACATTGATATTAACACAGCGAGTCAGTGTGGAACCCAAATCTGTCAATCAGCCGTCAAACTGTGACATGATTGAGGATTGCGAAGTGACATATTCATGTCCATGTTGTCAGTGGACATATTTGTCAGCCGCAGGTCCGTTTCCACTTCCGCCTATTAGATATTGTTTTCACGGTCGACTTGCTTTATTAGACCTATCCGATTGGAAGTAACAATGGCTATTATGCGCATACACAATGATATTGATCAGTGCGGTATCTGGATGTTCATTTAGTTATCACAAATAATAAATTGAGTGAGTAGGTTTTTGATTTTGTATTCAAATTTTTTAAATAAGTGCAATATTTCTTAAGTTTTTAATTTATTGTGATACATTCTGTGATTTATTTACAGTATAAAATCAACCTTCAAAATTCAAAATTTTAAATCATCATTCCTGGACCGAAAATCAAGTGACGAAGCAGTGTGAGATTACATAACCTTATCTTTTGGACAACATTAACATTTTATCAAAATTTTTGGAGAGAAATAGTACAGGCTCAGCCAAGTTTTTCCTCCAATGTCATAATTGTATTATGATTATAGTATTTCAAACAATAAATGGAATGAAAAATATTATTGAAGTGTAATTCACTCTTTTTTGGCAATTTTGGTGGTAAATTTGAGCACTTATATGATAGTGAGAATAGGATTTCTAGTAGTGGATATTAATGTGAGATTTATCATCAACGTTCATTGAGGAATTATGATATATCAATAACGTTCCATTGTTATGAATGAATAGTTGGCTATTGTAAGGATTATGACATGAACCCTTTATAATTATCACCACTGATACAAACTTATATGTGATATACCTATACTAACTTGTCTGTGATATTATTACACTGAAAAAAGTATTTAGAGTAGTGACTATTTGTACATGATTGGTGATAAACGTTCTTCATTGGATCATATCACGACTAGCCGTCAGGCTCGCTTAGCTCGCCATAACCGTCTAGCCAGGGGGCTTCGCCCCCTGGACCCCCGACTGGATCGTCCGAGGATAAAATCAGCAGGCTCGCTTCGCTCGCCTGCATTTTTCATTTGAGCATTTTTATCATATGTTAGGACAATCCAGTCGGGGGCCAAACTAAACGGATATGGCGAGCGAAACGAGCCTGACGGTTGGTAATATAATTTTCCCAGGATTGAAGTAGCAGTGCCCAATCAATTTTTCCGCGATAAATGCATTTAAATCTTCAACTTGGTGCCAACCTAACAAAGTCAACTCAACTTAATGCCAACCTGACAAAATTATTATTAATTTAGTTGCCAGTTAACAACTGTTTCGAAGAGGTACTCTATCTAGATTATAGTTCTATAGTAACATATGATATGGAAATTTCAATTATAATTAAGAGATTGGGAGAAGAAGAATATACATGCTAAAAGACGAACTTTAAACCCTTAAAAAGAACTCTTAGAGTTAAAATATTGCCAAAAGATTTCTTAGTGCGCCTCTAAAGGGACAACTGAACATACCTACCAAATTTGAACGTTTTTGGTCCGGTCGATTTTTAGTACTGCGAGTGATTGAGTGAGTGATTGAGTGAGTCAGTCAGTCAGTCAGTCAGTCAGTCAGTGAGTGCCATTTCGCTTTTATATATATAGATAACTTTATCAACGTTTAATTCTCTCCAATGTTTGTTCGTAATTTAGTTGTTCGAAAGTGATTATAAACAAGCAGTTCGTTCAATTGTTATAAATAAATTGATGGTTATTGTGAGAATAATGATGATAACCCACATATTAGACTTTACTATCGAAATTCGGGGGGGAGCAGTTTTGAACTGTGCCTGTTTGTCCTTTCCTAATGAATTGTGTTTTGTGTATCATTGAATAGATAATAAATGAAAATATCCTCTTGTTCAGTATAAGAGAAGTACAGTGACTCCTATATCGAGTAAATCCTATTAATACACCTATTTTATCAGCATCTATACCCTTGTACATTGTATTTGAAGCTGAATGAAGGCTACTGTTGATATAGTTCAAGCATTTCGATAGACGTATTAATTTTGGGAAAGCTATGCTTCTATTATTTCTACCAATTACAGTATATAAATTGATTATCTAACAGTATACTTTTTATTTCTGTTTCAGAGTGCGAGTAGAATACTATGTCAACGAAAACACATTCAAAGAACGTCTCCAACTCTATTTCATCAAAAACCAGCGCTCAAGTAAGTCATATATTCACTAAAATATTTATACAACTATGTAATATTCAATGTTTATGGAAATATGGAAATAGTCACTTGTTATTCTACATCAAAAACCAGTTTCAATGTGTTTCAGAACAAGAGTTACTAAGACTAATTTAACAAACAAGGATTAATGATTAACATAAAATTGAATAATCGTGAACAAATGGATTAATTTATCAATTGACAAGTCCTTTGTACAGTAACAATAGTCTCAGGTCATCCTCTATTCATTTGATGAAATTCATTTGATTACTTGGAAAAATGATGACCATGTATATTGTGTTAATCAAGTTTTTCCACGACTGAAAGAGATGTGCCAAGGTAAAAGCACATGATTGGGAATACTAATAAAAAGAATTACAAAATGATGTTAATAATAATAATCTCAGTCTCAATGCATTTTCCCTCTCGTGGATAAGAGATTAAAGCTACGTTCACACTACAGAGCTGTTGTTGAATGCCATAAAGCAGGTACAATGAGTAATTACACTAGATAATGGAAACAATAATAACATTGATATCTTCGAATTCAGTTTGTATCATGTTTATATGCATGCGTATATTATGTTGGAAAATAAATTGTATCTATTAACCTGCGTTTACACCAAAGTTATTAACAAAGTGTTTATTTCCGTCCTCATAGATTCTATTAGATTGAACATAACTTATCATTCACATGATGAACATATATGTGTTTGTCAAGCTCCGTTCAATCTTATAGAATCTTTAAGGACGGAAAAATGAACTTTTTGTTAATAACTAAACATGATGCAAACTGAATTCGAAGATATCAATGTTATTATTGTTTCCATTATCTAGTGTAATTACTCATTGTACCTACTTTATGGCATTCAACGACAGCTCTCTACTTCATTCAGTCAATAATCTTCATTATTTTCTATGGCTACTAAATGAGTAAATAATGTACTTAGAATCGTTCACCACTCATTGTACCTTTCTAATTATTTCTGAGAAATTTACACATTTTGGGTGAAAATAAGAAGTGAGATTCTTTTCAATATAGTGAGATAAATGAGTTAGAGAGATTCATAGTTAGATTGTAACTCCGATGCCTCTCATTAAAATAACAGAGCTCATTAATAGTATTTGTATAATTGGATGAATTCCTGTCCCACCTTGTTCCGAGAACATCTCAAATAAAGTTTGCAATTAGAGGAAGCAATATAAACTCACGGAAGCCTTTTGTTATTGGATCCTCTTCCAACTTTCCTCAATTCCTCTTGTTTCTCCTCCCCTCCTTCAACCCCACCATCTCCTCAATACTCCTACTCTTCTACTCACCTCCTCAGCCCCCTACTGCATCATCACTTGCAAAAATGTTATTCTCTTCTTACTTTCTCTACCCGTTTGGATTCTCTTTTCTCTCTTATTTTCGTATCAATTCACTCCCAAAACTCTTGAATCTTTAATACTACTCACTTCAACCTACTCAGCCCAATGATTTTTTTTTTTACTCTCTCTCTGTTATTACATAATATGTAATCAATTATTTTCGTAATCTATTTATGTAATTTTTCTTGTAAAGGGTTGTGTGGTAGAGAGGACCAGGAGTCCTTACTCCGCCTTAATAGAGTCAATCAAACAATCAATCAATCCCTCTCTCTCTCTCTCTTCATCTATCTCTAACTATCTTCCTCTCATTCAATCTCTCTTCACCCCTTCAGATTCTATACTTACTCTCATCTCTCTACTATCTTAATTCTCTCCTCACTCCCTTTAATTGAACACTATGAGTTTTTCTTACTCGCTCTCTCTCTCAATCTTACTTTTTCTCTATCAATCTCTCTCTTTCTCTCTCTCTACTCCTTCTGATTCTTCTCTCGCTCTCTCTCCACGCCCTTGAATTCCCCCTTATTTTTCACACTTACTATATTTTCTCTTACTCTCTCTCAAATCCTCACAATTTCTATCTTCCTTTATCTCTCTTACTCTTTCCATCACTCACAAACTCCTTCATTCTCCCTCCTTCTCACTCTCATTGTCGGCACAAAGTTTGTGTTTGACTGCTGAACAAACTCGACAAATTGAGAGATCCGCGCCTCTCTCCGATAAAGTTGCTCTGCCGTACATCTCCGCCAATGAGAAGCAAATAATAATATTCTTCTATGGCCGTGCACTGGTGTTTCAAAGTCGAGAAATGCTACTTTTGTGATCCTTTAATTATTATCTGGTCGGAGATGAATTTATTATTACAAAGTTCAGTGAAAACATGGCCTGAAGATGACGTCACAGGGTGGACCGGATTCGAACTCAACTGTCAGTATTGGGTGCATGTGAAACATCGATTTCATCCATAGGATATGCTGACAGGTTACCGGCTGAAAAATACCACCGAGGTTCACATAAAACCGTCAGCATTGGTTAGATGTGAAACATCGATGTTATCCATGAGGATTGCTGACAAATGGAAGTAAGTACTTTTCAGCCGGTAGCGAAATTTGATCGCCTTTGATGTTTCTGAAACATGAAAAAATCGATCGTTTTGAGAGCTTCTGTGTTTTTGAGTGGTTTAGCAATACGGAAACTGTTGCCTGCAGGTTTTGTAAACTTGCAAAGTGGTTTTCTATCTCTGATATTATAATTATAATCGTGCTTATTGAAAGCGCTTCGATCAGGTTCCAGGGCGGATTTCCTTGTGCAAGGAAGTAATAATTTTAGCCTGAAGGGTTTGGTATTAACAGTTAATACTCTTAATAGGTATAACAGAGTTACTCTGGGTGGTTTAATAAGGGCGAGACCACATTGAGCGTTTTTAGAAGAGTCGACAGGGCATGAAGTTCTCCGATTAACTGATTGGATTAACGTTTGAGAGTCAGCTGATAATAAGTCAATCTGAGAATCTAGAATAAGTCAATCTGAAATCCAATTCCCAGTGGTTCTCAGGTTGATAATATATCGCCAACTTGTCAAATTCAAGCTGGTTTGTTATTGAAATGATATTTGTAGAAGGATAGTGTGAGTCATATTTGTGGAGGAGTGCTGAATCATTCATTGTTTGTCCAGAATCGGTGTTTGTACATCCAGTTTTCTTAATCATGCAGGTATATATTAGAAACAATCACTATTCATCACTAATACTACAATAGTTTTGTAATCAATTTCTTCTTCCATCTAACTCATCTAGTATGTTTTTCTCTTCTGTTACAGGTCTTAGGATACGAATAGCAAATCTTCTCTTCAAACTTTTATCATGTTTCCTGTATATATTTCGTGTGATAGCGGACCAAGATCCCATCAATGCCACATGGTGAGTTTCAATCATAATATTGTTCTCCATCAATATATTTTTAATAAATATACTTCTTTATTCTTATATTTCCATCTAAAAGGATGGAAAGTTCTGATAGTTTATTGAAGTAGGAATTGTGAAAAGTTTATTATGATGTTGGAATATATTCTTCCTTGATGAATTGAAAGGATAAATCTCAATTAAGTTTGTTTTTCGGTAATTCATCAAAATTATATTTTTGATATGTGAATATTTTCTATTTTAGTTATAACAATGTGAAATATTTCTTCTATGTTCAGTTTCCAAGCATCTAAATTTGAAAATCTACTTTGTGAAAATACTTGAGGACTGAAAATCTTGTGAATTGGAGAACTACAAGACTTGAACTATTTCGGACTATGTTTTATCTAAATTTGGGAGTGGAATAACACAAGGTTACCTTATTTTTCCTCTCCCTATCATTTTGATAATGTACTTATTGTATGAATGAATGACTAAAATTGAAAAATACTAGAAATTCACATTTGAACTCGTGCAAAAAATATCACCATCAATTATGGACATATGAACAGTTTCTGATATGACTTTCAAATTCATGATACGAGTTTATGATGTTGACAGAAGTTTACCAGCAGGATCTTCTCAAGCATCTTCCAATACCACTTTCAAAACAATATGTAGTTTTCAGTTGGAAACTACTGATAACAGTATTGCATTTATTCAAATGCTGATGAATTATTTTGATGAGGTTCTTTACTGTATTAAGAGTTAGAAGCTTCAGTATTTTGGACATGTGATGCGCAATGAGAAGTACAGATTCCTGCAGTTGATAATGGAGGGCAAGATTGAAGGAAGACGCCGGCCTGGAAGAAGGTAAACATCCTGGTTAAAGAACCTGAGAAAGTGGTTCAACATTGACTCAACATCTCTGTTCCGAGCTGCAGTCAATAGAATCCAAATTGCATTGATGATCGCCAATCTCCGTCGCGGAGCCGGCATATAGAAGAAGAAGAAGAAGATGAATTATTAGTTATTATTAAACTAAATTCCAAAGCAAATGCTGTAAATTACCTCGGAGACTTCTGCTACTACAAAAGAAGGTACCCTGTTCGATTCCAGGGCTGACGAATAATTTTTGAATAGTAGCGTTCATCGAAGCTGTTTACCTTGTTGTCAATATTTGCAGTAGCGGAAGTCTTCGGGGTGATTTACAGCATTTACTTTGGAATTCCGTTCAATAATAATTATCAATATTGAGTTCCATTGGAATATATTTCTATTCATTTATTCATTCATTCACACAGATAGAATACAATATATCAATATGAATATACAAATAATACATGCAATAACTTTTGAATAGTAGTGCTCATTGAAGCTGTTTACCCTGTTGTCAATATTTGCAGTAGCAGATGTCTTCGGGGTGATTTACAGCATTTACTTTGTAATTTTGTTCAATAATAATTATCAATATTGAGTTCTTTTAGAGTTTATTTCCATTCATTCATTCATTCACATAGCCAGGATACAATATAACAATATATAAATGAATGCAGGCAGGGAAATATCAACAATCGAAATATACAAATCAAAAATTGTGGTGCAAAAAAAAAGGCTGAGTAGGAATAATATAAAAGCTATATTGAGGGATTATCAATGTATATATATAAAAGCGAAATGGCACTCACTCACTGACTGACTGACTGACTGACTCACTCACTCACTCAATCACTCACTCGCAGAACTAAAAATCTACCGGACCAAAAACGTTCAAATTTGGTAGGTATGTTCAGTTGGCCCTTTAGAGGCACACTAAGAAATCTTTTGGCAATATTTTAACTCTAAGGGTTGTTTTTAAGGGTTTAAAGTTCGTCTTTTAGCATGTATATTCATCTTCTCCCAATCTCTTAATTATAATTGAAATTTCCATATCATATGTTACTATAGAACTATAATCTAGATAGAGTACCTCTTCGAAACAGTTGTTAACTGGCAACTGAATTAATAATTTTGTCAGGTTGGCATTAAGTTGAGTTGACTTTGTTAGGTGGGCACCAAGTTGAAGATTTTAATGCATTTATCGCGGAAAAATTGATTGGGCACTGCTACTTCAATCCTGGGAATATTATACTACTAGCGGTCAGACTCGCTTCGCTCGCCATATCTGTTCAGCCAGACGTTTAGTCTGGACCCCCGACTGGATTGTCCTAACATATTATAAAAATGCTCAAATGAAAAATGCAGGCAAGCGAAGCGAGCCTGCTGATCTCATTCTTGGACGATCCAGTCGGGGGTCCAGGGGGCGGAGCCCCCTGGCTAGACGGATATGGCAAGCGAAGCGAGCCTGACGGCTAGTAAAATATAATTATAGTACCCTTTTTTGGAATTGATATAAAATAATATATAAAAACACAAATTGAAACAACCAGTTTCTATGTTCACACAACATCTTCCAGTTTCAGAAAAATAAAATAGCCCTGATTGGATACATTTCAAGAAGATGGGGAATTATCAAATATTCAGCTTATCTGAATATCATAGTTTGTTACAAAGGTGATAAGTTTTTCTTTGGTTCTAGGGAGGGAAAATGTTCAGTTGTAAACCATCCCTAGCGAATAGCCTGGCCCAGAAATTCTGTTTTGTTGTAGCCAGCATCTACGTAGTCGAAATTGGAGAGAAACTGGAATCCTTGTTTATTTCTTTATCTCAAGGGTGAAGACACGGTCGGAAGGGTCAAATCGAATTTCTTCCGTTTGAGGTTGGAGGTCCGCAGGACAGG